>NW_017306677.1:1189215-1252195 GCF_000935625.1 Nanorana parkeri
TGTCGGGTGCGATTCTATGATCAAGTGCAATCATCGGGATTCTACTTATCTTTATCTTGTGGCATATATTGTAATTGCTGCTGGTTGTGCACTGCACGAATTTCGGCTGTAAACTACTGCCTGCGGAAATTCAGGCAGTCGCAAAACTCTGTTCAACAAAAATATTTTTTTAAATTCACGTTTGTCGAAGGAGCCAGGTTGAAATTTTATGGCTGAACAGTCACTGCAGCCAATGATCTGCAGCCACTGGTCGGGTATTCTGACAGCTGTGGGTGTTGGCTGTCAGAATACATTACAATAGCCTGGCAGGGGAGAGTCTTCCATCCGCTTTGTTTTATGCATGGGTGGGGGAATGAAGCATTTTTTTTCTCATTCAGGCCTGCTTGGAATGTATGGCCAGCCTAAATCAGGAGTTGCTCTTGTTGAGGATGGGCTCCCTTTTGGTTTTAGTTCCTTCTACACACCGAAGCGGTATACATGTCATGGGAAATTAAATGAATCATTATTAATTAGCAAAAGTCATATTTACATTGTATTAATTAGCATTGCTTGCACCCATCAGCTCAATTGAGCTTAACCACAAAATCCTATGCTGTTCTTGTGGAACACAGTTACTAAACACTCAATAATGCATTTGCTGTTTTTTTTTCAATTGTTAATCAAGTAAAAGCACCGTAATACCAAAGCAGCTGATATTTAATTAGTTCCTCCTCGTTAGTAATGCCGGCACTGTACTTATGGATTCTGACAACATTAAGACCTCTCACATTTATATTTTATGGAAAAAAAATGTAGGTAGCCCAAGGCAAATACTAATTATGGCATCTTTCTGAGGACAATATACATCAGATTGTTTACTCATTTTATCAATGCAGTCAATGTAACCATTGTAGATCAAGCGCATATGCTAATTAAAGTGTCACTTAAAGAGGAACTTCACCTTTATCTAAAACATGACAACAAAGGCACCTTTAGAAATGTTTAGTAATGGAAATCTACAAAAAGATACTTATAGATAAATGCAGGCTTTGTATTCTTTACATACCTTATTTTTATTTTCCTCCACATTCTTTTTATAGCAGCCATTTTTACTAATGGCAGATGAATCCATCTCCCTTTACTTCTTGGAACTCTGGGTCTACCACCTGGAACGTGTGGCAGTGCACATCATCTGAGAGGGGGAAATGCCTTTCCTCCGAGATCTTGTGAGATTTTGCCATTTTCAGAGGAGATTTCCCTGGATGGTGCTAGTGATGTAGCCTTCTCATGATGCACCTGTGAGGCCAGGAAATCATCACCTGTGCCTCACGCAGGAATAGTAATTAGCAAAAAAAAGTAATAGCACAAAAAGAGTTCAACTAATGAATGTAAGATCTTGTAAGATTTTGCAGTTTACAGATGAGATTTCCCAGGACGGCACTGGACTGGACTAGCACAATGTAGCCTTCCCAGGATACACCTGTCAGGGCTATATCACCAGTGCCTTTCTCAATTAGGAAGAAGAAAAACAATTATTGTAAGTAAATGCAAAAAATATTTGTATAGCTAATTAATGTAAGATGATTTCATATTAGCATTCAGAGCTGCATGCTGCAATGGTTTTTAATGCAAGGGGGTAAAGGTCTGCTTTAAAAGTAATTTAGCTTCAGTTTGTATTGTTTTTTGCTTCTTTTCATTCTTAGATTGCAATATTCAATGATTTGATCCAAGCAATTTGGCTAGAGCTGGCAGTGGTTAGAAATGTTACTTCTAGGTGTGTTGCATACAAAAAATGTCTGCAGGTCTTGTTCCTTTTTTACTCATATCATAGGGCAGCCCTATAACTAGCCACAGCTCAAGCTAAGTGGTGCAGTTGGGATCTTTTGGGGGACAGCTATTTGCCACGATCAATGAGAGTTACACAGACCGAGCAAAGACAGGGCTCAGCCCTACCCATAAATATTAACTCTCCTAGGATATAGGCATACATACCTAGGAAACCTTCAAGAAATGCTTGGATGTGTTTTTCAGTATACAAATTATAGGTATAGGTATATGGGAACTGTTCCTGGCATATATATATATATATATACACACACACACACACACACAGGTTGAACTGTGTCTTTATTCAACCTTAACAACTATGTAAGAAGAATAAGCAGAGGCATTGCTAAAAGATCCAGTGCACCTCTCTGCAGGAATTTGGTCCATGTTTTGGGCCCTCCCAGCAAATTATGTGCATTATCAAAATGTAAGTGTTTTAAAGGTAAATCCCAGCTTTCAAAAAATAATAAATGCACACATATTCATAAAAGAAAAAATGTGCATTCATTATTTTTTGCACTGGAGCCAGTAAAGCATTATAATACTCTTCCTCCTATTAATACCGTGAGCGGTATTCCTAAGGTGGCCTTTTCTTGCATACAGGTAACTACACTCATTGTACCTTGTTTGCCAGGGATGGTCAGATGTCCACAAACTTATGACCATATAATATACATTGAAGGACACATAATTCCTTCCACATTATCCATACTTCTTTCTGAGAACAAAAGGTGCAGAACAACTCCGGCCTTGTCGACATTAGGTACCCGTAAGGCATACAAGCAGGTATTATCATGGCTGGGGGCTGCAAGTTTGTTGTTCTCTAGCCCTTGGATTACTATGACTGCTGTTCCTGGTATCTTTTTGGAGAGGAGGCTATTGTCATTTTTTTATTAAAGAAAAATGACAGCAATATTATTTACTAGATTAGATTAGTAATTATGTTAGTAATTAGTAAAATGTGGGCCAGTTTAAATTGCAAAGTATAACATTTTTTACCTTGCAGCATGTGGCCTCCTCCACATAATGCCAAGCTTCCAAGAACTAAGAGGAGTGAGAGATGCATCTCGAGCAGTGAAGTGCTATGGTCATATCACCCACCCATCCTCACTAGTTGCCCATTCACAAAATGCCTTGTATTTTTTTCAAAGATCTGTGATTGGTGGGAGGGGGATGATGACCCCTCCTCCAATCACAGAAAGCCTTGTATACTTTGAAAAAAGAAAACAAGGTGTTCTGTGCTCATGCTTTTGAAGCTGGGAGTTATGAAGAAGAAAGGAAAGATATTTACTGTATACTGTGCAACTACCCTCTGCACATAACATCCAGCTTTTTAATGATAATTGACACACCCAGTACATTGTGTAAATTACAATTTTTTCTTGGAGTTTGACTTTAAAGCTTGCATTTCTATAGCAAGTTATATTTTTCGTAGTTAATATATCTTTATACTACTTTGATTTTTTTCCATTAAATATTTTCCTCTCTATGAAGCTTTTCCATCGTTTTGTTTGTGATAATGTTATTTTAGCAAGAGAAAAGCTTTTTTTCTGAATAAACATATTTTCCGTACAAGATGGAATGCTGAGATATTCAATTTACTGAAAAAAGTAATAAGCCTATGCTAAGCCCATCAGTGTCTGGCTTAATGTTACAATTTAATGGTTACTTCATTTTCGGTGCAGTCATACAGAATGATTATGTGTATTGTCCAGTCATAGAACATTGCAGAAAACTCTATGCAGCTGCCTGCTACAGAGTCAATCATTTACTGTAACGATAGGGATCCAAAAATTACTTTAAATTGCTAAAAATAAAAGTGACGTCTACATTATTTTAGTATGCTTTATAACACATAGGTCTTGCTTCATATGGCAGATTTGCTTTATATTAAAATTGTACAGTTAACACAATTATATTGAATAAAACACATTTTTGGTATGAAATATTAAGTGCAATCCTTTAGTGGGCAGTCTCAAAGGAAAACGTAAAATTACCCATATTAACAAACATACTGGGATGTATACATGGTAATACAAGAGCTGAAATACATTTTTGTGAGAAATTGCTGTTCCAGGCTCCCCTTTAGTGTTGGTCATATGACCAGAGCCGTAGCTAGCTCTTTTTGCACCCGAGACGAGCACAAAAAAATGTGCGCCTCCCCAACAGACGTTTGATGTCACCCAACGTTGCACACGCGTGGTGTCATGTGACGTTATACGCCAGACCACCAGGATGTGTTTTCTTATTGTATTGTTTTTTTAATTTATTTTTTATTATTGTTTATTTATTTTGTATTATTATTCATTTATTTTTTGCTTTTTTATTTTAATTAGTTTTACAGGGGGGCTTCTGGGAAATATCAGGGGTCTAAACAGACCCCTGATATTTCCCTTTTAAAATAGAGCAAGAAATTGATGACACAGAGCCCCCAATCTCTTTTTCTACAGCATCTGTTCTAAATTAATGGAAAGTACAGAGGCTTCCCATTCATTCAGAAAATATTTACTATCAAGCAGTTTCTGAATAGGGAGAAGCCTCTGTACTGAGTGCTACTACCCATTCAGAAACTCATGAATAAACAGGAAGTGATGTAAAGCACTTCCTGTTCATTCATAACTGGGGACACATAGTACTATGTATCCCCAGTTATTTACAAACACTGGAGCGATCAGCTGATCACTCCAGTGTTTGCTCTGCACAGAGTATTGGTAAATATTTCTGATATTTACTGATTCTCTGCTCTGCCATCCTGATTCCTGAGCTTAACAGCCTGCAGCTTCTTATCAGATCCCCGCTGCTCTCCCCGCCTGTATGGGCAGAGGCAACAGGGATCTGAGGAAGTGAAGCGCTGAAGCCGGCAGGGGGGGAAGGGAGCTGTCACTTTAGGATGTCCAAGCGGTGAAGAGAGCCGCTTGGCCAGGTTATGACAGCCGGTGGCTCTCTCTCCTCACCACTCGACCATCCTGAACTTCTCTCCCCTGGCTGGCTTCTGCGCTTCACTCCTTCTCAGATCCCCGCTGCTCTCCTCTGCCTGTATGGGTAGAGGCAGTGGGGATCCGAGGAGAAGCTCGGGGCTGTGCCGCCCCACTTCTCCCTGCTGTGCTGAGCCCTAGTTGCACCCCTCACCTGCGCTGAGGCGAGTGCCTCAGTCGCTTCGCCCTAGCTACGGCCCTGCATATAACCACTGCTAAAGGAAAGTTAGGCAGTTTGGCTTCTGATCTTTTATCAGTGGCCTCCCTACCCAGTGGCTAAAATTATGGTTGGAGTAAAAATGTATTTGTTCAATTAAAAATAAATATCTATGCCTCCCTTATATTTTTTATTTATATATACTAGTAGGTCTGTTACACTAGGACTGAGTCATTATTAGTATGTGTGACTTTTTAATGCATGTGCTCTTTAGTGGAATATACCATATACAGTACAAGCTCACTGTGTGCAGTCAGTAGGGTACATGATCCACTTCTGGGTCACTGACTGATGTTCATACTTAGCAGTGTGTGTCAGAGTATGACAATCTGTGTGTAGACCTCAGTAGATAAACATGGGAGAAATAGGATTCTCACCCTACAATGGCAAATCACAATGCACAGTAGACCAATTGTAGACCACAACAACAAATTTCAGCATGCATATTGTGTGCATTCTTAGTTGTGTGAGGTCTAATAGTAGGCCACCACAAAAGCGAACTATTCTTTCATTTCTAAACCACCAAAAGTGTTTGCACACTGGAATGTTAATGAAATAAATTTTTTTGATTGGCAAATTTCAAGCTCAACTCTACCACCAGTGATGGTAGATTCAGGGTGTTGTGTAACACAGCATCTGTAGAAAGCAACATCTGATCATCAACCTTTGCCATCCATGCAATTCATTGATAGTGGTGCTAACAGTATCCAATAACAGTAGCTGGCAGTCTCCCAATTTGGTCAATATTTGCAAATCTTTGTGGAAGCCACACTGCCCCACAAGAACCCTCCTTATAATGTGGTCCTTAGCTCTAATCTAACATAGCTTCCATCCTGGGACAAACACAGCAATTAATAGCTTAAAGGCAGGTATGCCAAGAAGTAACTTATTCCTCCTTAAAGGTGCAGAGACACACCAGAAGCTCAGCACAGCAATTAATAGATAGCTTTTTAAAGCAAGAGAACAAATGAATTCAAAACTGTGTCTGAGTTTCCACATAGATTTGCAAATATATGCAACTAACACCTCTGTTTTTAATACATGTTTATTTAAGGAGTGCTAACAACTTCTTTATTTCAGGTTGCAAAGCCTTTCCTGAGTGTCCTTGATAAGCCAGCACTGGAACTATCTGAAGAGTGCCTTCCCCTTTTATGCATAAGGCTGAACGCATACATTGAAGCAAAATTTAAAAAAAAATCATATATAGTACATCTCTGGAATACAAGCATGTTTCCCCATGTTTTATCCCTTTAAACATGCAACAAGTAGACAAAAATAACTGTTGCTGTACCAGAAATATAGTAATTTCCTACCTTCCATGACAGTTCAGCACAGCTCTGAAATCCTAAGCAGGTGGTGTCAGCACTGCCTACTTCTTTTCTGATGAACACATCTCTACTCATTTCTCTCGCCCTTCCTCATCTCTATAACTCCTCCTTGTGCACAGGCAGAGAGCACAGGACGTTATCAGCTAACAAGATTTCTTGCCAGATCAACAGCCATTTTTGCACTTATCAAATAGATATAAAAAATGTTCAATGGTATCTTTAGCAGACCAAAAGGGAGCCAATAAGAGACGTTAACTGTTAAAGTGGACCATTACCCCATTTCACTAAAAATCACATCAGCATGCAGCTCTGTAGGATAATATGACATCATCATGAATTCAGTAATTTCTTTTTTTTTCTGTAACTTACATTTACTGTTTTTCCATTTGCTGGTCCTCTTAGGCTTTAGGGATGTAGCCCTTGCCTAAGAGATGCATCCTGGGAAGTTTACATCAGAAGTGCATTGCTGGGAAATCTCATCTGTAAACTCCAAAATCTCACAAGATCTTGGGGAAACACGTTTTCTCCTCTGAGATGATGTATATGGTCACATGTCCTAGTCACGTGTGCCAGAGTTCCAAGGGAAGAATGGGGAGGAAATTAAAAATAAGGTATGTAAATAATAAAACGTCAGCAATTACCTTTGTAATGCCTAGGCAATTATCTATAAATATTTGTTTTTCGATTGTCATTACTAAACATTTCTAAAAGGTGCATTTTTGTAGTCATTTTAAGATAAGTGTAAAGTTCCTCTGTAAGGTTTACACACACTTTAAAGCTTAATTTTTTGTCATTTTTGTTTTGTTATGCAGCCCTAGGAACATAACGTATCTTCAAAAAGATGTGTCCTATGTCCTGATAGCTGCTGCTTATTATAGAAATCCTCCCATGAGTACTGCCAGATAACCTCAACAGTGCTGATCGTCCAGTGCTGAGCGGTTAACAACAGTTGCTGGCAGTGTGAAAGAGTCCGCAAAATTTGCTCCACTCACCTGCCCCTGCCTCCTTCCTCTCTTTTCCAATCATAGAACTTGTAACAATATTTCCCAAAAAGAGATCTATGATTGGAGGTTGGGCAGATGAATTACAGGATCAGCCTCATCCAATCACAGGTTGCTTTGCATTATGGGAAATAATAATAGGACTTCTATGAATGAAGGAGGAAGGGCGGGCAAGCACTACAACTTTGGCAGACTCTTGACACTGGCAGCTGCTGCTGTTAACCCCTGAAGATCAGCGCTGTAGGGGGTCTTCGGTGGCACCAGCAGGACATGGGACACACTTCAATGGATGTAAATTATGTCTCTGGACTGCATAACAAAAAAACCCCTAACCATCACGTATAATGGCTACCTTTACCTTTTCTATGATGTTTCATGAAACATGGTGACATACCCAACCCCCATCCTACACCCCACCCCTACTTACCTGAATCAAGGGGTTCTTCTCCCTGCAGGCTGGTGTAATTTTTCAAATCTGATTGCAGTTGCAATGCTTTACTGCAGGGGTGGGCAACTTCGGCCCTCCAGATGAGCTTTAATTACAAATGTTAACATGACTCTGTCTCTGGGAGTCATGCCTTTAACTGTCAGTCTTGCAATGCCTTATGGGACTTGAGGTTCTACGATAGCTGGAGAGCTGGAGTTGCTCACCCCTGCTTTACTGGCTCCTTTAAAAAAATTATAAATGCACATTTTTTTAATATAAAGAAGTCTGCATTTATTTTAAATAACTCAATGTGAAATGTCAGATTATGTCTGCATGAGCATCCACCCTGGCCATGCTTTACACTACGTGACCCTTGTGGAGTCATGACTGGCATCTGTTTCCAGGGCCAAAGGAGATCCCATGCATTACTGAGCAATGCTTTCTTTTTTTTGGCCTCATAGTCCACACTAATTCCTGCGGTCAGATAGCACAATTTATTAATAGCTCAAGCTGTCACCAATGATCTTGCATTGGCAAGCAACGATTAGATTAGCAGGCACAGTGTACAGAATTTGCTATGGTGACAGTGTAATCTGCAAGCAGGTCTGCTATTTGTAAGGCTTCAGCTCTCGTTCCTTCATTATATTGCATGTTCAGACATGCCTGAGATTTACTGGGAAACAGCCTGGAAGAAACATTGTTTGCTACTGTGGAGCTGCCAGTTTTATGAGACACATGGAAACAAAACAATGTTTTCTCTATAAATGTATTGTTCTATATTAGATCCAGTATAGAATTGCTTCAACCTAAACAATGCATGTACTTAGCACTGTTATGGAGCATAGATGATGACAGGGACATATTTTCTGCTATATAATAATAAGAAATGGGGAATTCTGGAATCATATTCTGGAAAGTGAACACTTAAATAATAACTAAAGGTAACCAATATATTTAAGTTGATGTAAGAAACATATCCTACAGCTTATTTAATGAGTTACTGTCATCTGCATCCTGACATTGAGCTTGTACAGCTCATTAAATCCCTATAGTTGCAGGTATCCTCATCTGCTGAATGGCAATGACAATATGGACAAGACTCTTCCATTCTTCCAGCACTGGCCCTATCTTTTCAGCCCAGTGGGGTCACAAACAGTAGTAAAAACCTTACAGAAATTGAAATTCTTCTTACTCTATCCAAATCTAAAACAAATGGCTGAAGTTATTCTTTCAAGTGAAATTATGATGAGGAAAAAACCTACATACATTGCAATAATTTACCATAGAATTTTACATCCTGCTGTCCTGTAGATACTAATTGAGGCCATCCACTGTAATCTTCTCAACCATACTACTCAATCAGGGGCGTAACTAGAAATCTCAGCAAAATTTTGTAAGGCCCCCCCAACGAAACCCCCCGCCCCCATTTTAATAGAAATGCACTGATCAGCACATTTTTGAGCATTTTTAATTGCGTTTCAGCTCTGAAAAGCGACTAAAAACAGCCAAAAATGCTCTTTCAAAAATTGCGCGGAAACCACGGTGAAACGCTTCCGCCCTGGTGTGAATGGCGCCTGAATGAGGCCTAACACTTTACTTTAATACTGCCACACCAATGAGGAAAGAGGGATTATAAAAAAAATGAAGAAATGCTAAACTGTAAATAAGCGATTTATGTTATAAATGGTTTTTGCGCTGTGTTGGTGTTTGTGTTGTGATCAAATAATACAGGCATATATTTAATTACAACGCAAGGTATCACAACGCACAGCAATGCGTCACAAAGCTTTGCCATGTGCTGCCACAGTTAAATTAAATGAGAACTTTAGCGTCCTCCCGTCACCCAGAGCTCAGTATACCGCGAGCTACAGCTTACGGTATACTGAGATGCCGCAGCGTCTCGGGATCCACCCAGCTGCGTGAGTGACAGCTGGCTCTGCCTATCTAGAGGCAGAGCCAGCTGTACCCGCCCCCTCCCATGTCCGTTCCGCCAGTCAGCGCTTGAGGATCGGACAGGGGAGGGGGGAATCCAGTCCCTCCCCTGTCAGGGCTCTCTGAAGTGACAGGATCGAGAAGTGAGCAAACGCCGCTATGTGTTCCCTCACTTACCGATCTACTGAGCGAACCTGTGACAGTTTCATTGTCACAGGTCGGCTAGAACTATGAGGATGAGTGAAAATCACTCACCTCACAGTTCTCCTTTAATGTTTTTTTACAAAAGAAAAAAATCACGCACTGCGATGCGTTCTAACAACGCACTGCAGCACATGTGCCTGGCGTACACCGGTGAACGTGTATGTTATTTGTGTGACGGGGAGTGGGAGTGCTTTTTCTTTTATTTACACATTTTACATTTATTTTTAAATGATTATTTATTATTATTTTACTGTTGGGAGGGCGTCGGGGAAATATTAGGGGTCTTAACAGACCCCTGACATTTCCCTTTTGAAATAGAAAACGACATTGAGGACACAGAGTCCTTAATGTCTTTTTCTGCAGCCTCAGCACTCTGCTGATAGTAAGATATTTACTATCAAGCAGATTCTCAATGGGGAAAAGCCTCTGTACTGAGTGCTTCTCCCATTGAGAAATTCATGAATGAACAGGAGGTGATGTATATGTAAATCACCTCCTGTTCATTCATAACTGGGGACACATAATACTATGTGTCCCCAGTTATTTACAAACACTGATCAGACGATCACTCCAGTGTTTGTGCTGCACACAGAGGATCGGTAAATAGCAATGATACTTACCAATCCGCCGCACGGCCACGCACACAGCCGCTGTTATCCTGAAACTGACTCTCCTCCCCGCCTGCCGCTCGATCACGATGATCGAGCTGTCAGTTTCAGGACGGCAGTGGCTCCTCTGCCGTCCATTTTTTTTCGGATCCCCGCTGCCTCAGCCCATACAAACGGGGGAGAGCAGCGCGGATCCGGGTCGCTATGGTGGTAGTTCCGCCACTGTACTCAATGGTTTTATCATGACCTTGTCATTGTCCATTTCTAATAAAGTGTGTTGTAACAGATATGAGCAGCCTAAAGCTGTCCATACACTATTAGATTTTTCTGAAAGTCACTTGATTCCTCTATCCATGTTCTTTAATTCCCATGCTGGCTATTATGTTGACAGCATGTACCCACAGCTGTCAGATTACCCAAACAGTGACTGCAGCTGATCACCAGCAGTCACTGTGGTTGTCGGATAATTTTCCACCCGGCTCCTTTGACAAAAGTTATTTTTAAAAATGACTTTTGTTGAGCCATGTGGTGTCGACAGGAGCACTGTAACTGTAATAGTTAAAATAATAAAAATATCAGTAATAATGATGGTAATAATAATAATGATAATAATAATATTTATTATTATCATTATTATTTCTATTATTATTAGTATTAAATTAACAATATTAAAATGTAATTTAATAACAAAGTCCTGGCAATTTCAAGGGCTCCTTAGAAGCATGCCTTAATCTAAATCTAGTCCTGGCTGAGGTTGCAATCTTTTCAAAAGCTGACACCCTGCTCCTGTGCATTCCTCACTTTCTGCAAATCTGCAGTGAACAATGGGTGCACAAAAATAGGTCATACTTGATTCATTCTGGAAAAAAACACTAAAATAGTGCACCATAAATATTGTTTTGGTAAATTCCTTTCACTGAACATAATTCATGAACTAATGGAAGAAAACATAAATCTCAAAGCTGATCTATTTCAGCATATTAATCCAAGAGCAATGATGTACAGCATGAGACTGCATCCAATATTATTCCATCTTTCAACAAATTAGTCCATTTACACCAAAAATTTTATTTTGGTTTTTCTCTATAATGCTTTCTAAATTGTGCCCGGCCTCATTAACGATCATGATACCCTTACTGCTAAAATCAAAGTACAGCCATTTTATTTACTCTTCTTTCTTAGACAGGATCTGTGCTCTGTGGACTAGGGATTTTGCTGCCCACACATGTATAATACATTAAATATACATATCTCTAAATTTAGTAATGGTATTGTATAGATTTGTTGCAACTCTATGTATGGACACTAGATGGCATTGCTGTTCAACATTATTTTTCTTTTAACTATGTCTCCTATTGTTCTGTATGATATTGGACATGGTTTTGAAGCAGTTCTTTTATTTTTCTTGGGATCTATGTCTGGTGTCAAAACAAATCAGTATTCCTTTTTACTGGGTAGAATGTCACACTGTCATACTAATGAATACTGGGTGTATAATATTATCAGACAAAGGTGTCTGTGGATATTGTTCAATTATCTATCCGAGTCTCTCATTTTGAGTTATATAAAACAGGTATTGTATTGAAAAATAACACATATGACAAATCAGAACTGCTGAATTTTGAGAATCAGGGGTACAAGAAATGTAATGTACAACTAATGTTTTATGTGTCACTATCTGTCTTTTTACATCTTCTTTTTTGGCAATGGGGACTTGTTTTAAATAGCCAAGCCAATGTTCTTATAGCATACGTACATAGGATGTGAACTGGGATCTCAAACATGAGAAAATAGTGTTCAGTGTGTTCTTTATCCTTTGCTCTATTGCTTGTTGCTTTACTTTTGACATCAACCCTTGTCACTGATCTTTGTTGCCTGGTCTTCTCCCTTTGAAAGTCCATTAACCTTAATTATGGCAGGCTGAGGGGGTTATTCACAAAGCTGCTGAAGGCAGCCGAGTGAATAACCAAGCCGAAGTGAAGTGAGCCGAACGCCCTTCGGCTATTCACTCATGGCTTGTATGGCTGATTTCAGCCGTACATTAGCTGAAATCAGCCATACATCGGCTCTGTACAGCTGCCTTTGGTCAGCCGAGCATGCTCTGCATTTTTGGCTGAGAGAAAGGCTTCGACTCACCTGATCCAACCTCTGGATCAGCAGAGCCAAAGCTCTGGCAGCTCAGTCGCTGCCATTCACCCCTATTCTCATAGGGGGAACGGCAGTGAGTGAAAAGCCAAAAGCCGCAGAGCTGCATTTGGCTCGGCTATTCTGCTCCGTACCTGCGTGGTACCGAGCAAAATAGAAAATCAATTAAAAGTAAAATGTAAAAATAAATAAAGATTTTTTTGAAAATCTAAAAAATTATTAAAAAACAACAATTGGGCGGAGCTAGCAGTGACATCACGGCCGCCTCCGCCCAGTTGTTATTGTTTAATGACAGATCAGTGTCCCCAGGTCACTTGAGGACACTGATCTGTCATTACAACTGGGCGGATCCAGCCGCAGCCCCGCTGTCATTTGCGGGGCTTACGGCCGGCCTTCGGCAGGCCGTTTGCCCCGCTTCGGGTGTCACTTCAGCTCATTCGAGCCGAAGCATATACTTTTAGCTCGGGTGAGCCGTTCGGCTGCATTCGGCTGCTGTATAGGCTATAGTGAATAGCTCGTACAGCAGCCCTTTGGTTCGACTGAACCGAAGGGCTCTGGGCAGGGGCTGACTGGCAACTTTTAGCCCAGGGGGCAAGTACAACCCAGAGGCCCATGGTGCGGCAACTTGGCCCCCCTCCCGCTCTGCCTCTTCCCCGCATTCTCCCCGCCCCCGTCTGCCACTTTTGCCATCCTTGTAACAGTAGTGTGAATGTATCCGCCCCTGGCTCTGGGGGACAAAGAAGCTACGGCTGGATCCTTCGACTCCTTCGTGCATAACCCCATACTTTATTATAAACGCTAGCTTTGCCACCTGAAAGGTATTTTACTAGCCTTGGTGGCAAAAAATTAACTTATTGCCAGTAGAGACCTGGCTTTATTGTGAGCTGGCATTACTGTGATAGAGCCATAAGAAGGCCAGCATTTTCCCCACCAGTGCCACAGCAGCCAACTGAAAGACTGCTGCTCCTACCTGAATGAGACAAAAACACACAAAGTAAAGAAAATTAAAAGGCTCTACCTACCCTTACATCCTTAGTGTTTTTCCTCTCCCTGTCAGGATACGATGAAGACCATTTCTTTATGGTTCATTTGCTGTTGTTTTTTATGGGCTTTTGGTAAAACTACAGGACTTTTTTTCTCCTAAGGAAGCAGACTCTTACCTGTCTGGAGGCACATCTAGTGAAGGGCCAATTCTTGTGTATTAACACTTCACTTATGATGCTGTGCAGAGACAGGAGGTCACCACTGGGCCCCCTTGAACGTGGGACTGCAGCCTTAAGTGATGTTGGAGATAACTAACTTTCACCCCCAGAACTTAGAGATGTCATCTGCAAGCTGGATCCAGGTGCTGTCCATGTGATCCTCACCTGAGTGACTATTTATTTGCACTCAGGAAGTTGTTTATTCTATGTCTCTCAGAGAAATGATTACCAGCTTCCAGGCAGAAGTCAATGATAAATGTAATCTTTTTAGAGATTCTGTGCCACAGGCATCCACTTCTCAGGCTCCTCCTCCAATGGTTGTCTCTGAGCCTGTGTCAGGAAGCAAGGGGTGTTGCCTCCTCACAGGGACAAAGCGCAGGCCTCAGGGCACGGGTTCCCCTCCGGCCTGGTAGAACTCCTGGTGCCCGGTTTGCGCATGCGCGAGTCGTGTGGTGCGCGCGCAGTACAAGGCTGCGCGCGCATCCCCAGAGGCGTGCGCGTAGCGCTCTTGCGCCATTTGGGCTATCAAGTGTGGGACTTGCTGGGGGAGGTTCCCGGCACACACCTTCCACCTCTCTCGCCTGCCATTGGCTCCCGGGGAGGGAAACCTCCTGGTTGCCTCGATTACCGTGGGAGGAGGGTGTGTTCTTACATCCCCTGGCTATAAAAACCTAGCCAGAGCTCTGGCTTGTTGCTGAGTTATTCCACCTTATGGTGTGAACACCTAGCCTCTCTGTTGGATCTTGTTGTTACCCGTTACCCCCCCCTTCATTTGCACTTCCTGATTAACGAACCCGTGGACTGTCTATCGCCTCTGAACCATCGCTGCCTGCCTCGACCCGGACTGGACTTTGACTACTCTCTTGGATTGCCCCTATTTGTACTTCGCTTCCGAACTCATCGGCCGCTTCCTGCCAGTGGGTTCCTCACCACGCTGCCAGCCCGCTGGTACGTCTGACAGCCTGTGGTCTCTCAGCCTGCTTCTTCTCATGTAGAGGCTTCTAGATTTTCTGATGCTGTTTCATAAGTTGTGGAGCCTGTAAAAGAATGGGAAATAGAGGCTAGTGATGAGGCAGGGCCCTTGATAAGGAAAAGTCATTTTCTAACTCAACCTGATGATACCGTAGGGTTGCTAAAAATTTTCAGAAGAACTTTACATTTATCTTACATCAAACCAAAGAAAACAATTAAGCATACAATGTTATCTGATCTATAGCCAGAGGTTTACAGGTTGTTTTGAGTTCATGAAGGTATACAAAAACTAAAAAAAAATCTGTGGCCTGTCCTGCATAAAAATACATTTAGCTGAAAATGGATAAACATAGGCATCCTTTTATTGATAAGGATATTGTGAAGCAACCACTTGCTGACCGGGGTATTTACAGCTCCTCCCTGGCCAGACCATTTTTCAGTATTCAGCGTTGCGGTACTTTGACTGACATTTATTCCACTATGCAACGCTGTACCAAAATTCATTTTATACAATTTTTTGGGAACAGACAGAGCTTTCTTTTGGTGGTAATAGATCACCACCAAGTTTTTAATTTCTTACTATATTATGAAAAAAGTATAGAAAAATAAAAATCCCTTTATTATGTTAGAAAGCATGTATTATTACCCAATTTTTTTCTAAAATAAAAAAGACGGGGTCACGTCAGGTAAATAGACACCAAACATGTCAAGCCTTAAAATTGTGCACGCCTTCGAAATTGCAAAAAAACTACCATGCCCAAAATTGGCCATAGGTGACGCTTTAAAAGCTTTTACCGCTCGTCAATTTAGTGTTAACAGTGATTGATGGCCCTAAATTTATTGCTCACACTCTGACTTTCGCGATGATATGTAACAGGTGCAGCGTAATGGGGGCAATTGTAATTTTTGTGCTTAGACGCACCTGTTGAATTTTTTGGGTCTTTGTGGGGGACTTTTAAAAAAAAATTGTGTTTTTTTTTGTGTGCGTACATTTTATTATTTGGGTGACCAAAATTTTTTCTACCTTTTTTTAACACTTAACTTACGTTCGGCGGGCGGGAGGTGGTTAAATGTTCCAGGGTAGATGGTAGTGATCAAACTAACATAGCATTTTTCCTTACCCTTTGAAGATACTGACAGATAAAAAGATTCCCTAAAATGTTTTGATTTGTCCTTAAAAAAGATTTAAGATGCATTGGGAGCCTCATTCATGCCCAACTTTGAAGCTATCTAAATCACAGGGGATCTAGATCAAACATTTGAAACATTGCAACAGAGGGTTACATTAAAAATTGGACAACAAAGGAATGGATATTAGAATCCCTGCAAGTATATCATAGACTTTTTTGCATATGCTCCAGCAGAATCTTCCAGTTGGAGCAAACTGGACCATGCTTTATAAGGATTTTATGCCTTTCTCTACATCAACTGTAGTTCTAGGGTTCTGTGAATGCAGGTTTAAAATTTATTTTATTAATTTTTTATTGCTTGAACTCGATGGATATCTGTCTTTTTACATTCTAACTCACCTAACCACTACTGTGTGAAAGCTTCCTCTGTGAAAGCTGTGTGAACCTTGTGTGAAAAATGTATAAAGAGACCCCTAAGTTTATATCTTTTTAAAATGTTTCTTAAAAAGAAGAAGTTGTTGTTTTGAAGTATAGTGCAGTATAACATACACAAAAATATGCAGCTTTATATATATCCCCCATACCAAACCAATTAATATGGCCACCTGTAGTAAAATTGATGGGGAACTATGACTGTGAGTGTACAATCATTTTTTACTACAATAGTCGTTGTATTTGTGTATGTCATACTCCAGGCTTGAAAAATAACTAGCTGCGGCTCGAAACATTGCATTATGGAGTGACACTTTATTTGATGGATTTACTGTATGCCTTTTAAATTGGATCAATAAAAGAGCTGTTTTATGTGAACTTAATGTGACCTTGATACTGGCTGTCATTTAGAGAGAACTACATGGAACTTAATCAGAAATACAATCCCTCAACCCATTATAGTTGCCAATAAAAATAGCTTTTTTCATGATTATAATGATCCCTAATAAAAACTAGTTTAATATATTAAAAAGACAGAAAACAATTTGAGAAGGGAGATTTGGAAGAATCTATGTCCTATTATGGCGAGGCACTAGTTATGGTAATAATATGGCTATCATTTAATTATTAGAAATACAATTCAATTTGACCTGCTCTATGAGTAGAAGAGCAGCAGGGGGTGTAGAGGATGCATTTAAAATGTATCTCCAGGCAAAAATTGTTTTTAAATGATAAATTGTAGATTGCTTGCATCCCATTCCATTTACGTCCCCTAACTGTTGATCATGCCAAGAAGTCCCATTGCACATCACATCCTATGGAGCATTGTATGTTAAAGACTTCCTAGTTGGAGGCCAATATTCCATTGAAGTCTAAAGGAAGATGCTATGGGAGGGACTGTCACTATATAATTGCAGGCTTTGTATTCTTTGCATAACTTATTTCTCTTTTCTTCCCCAGTCTTCTGACAGTGGCCATGTTAACTAAGGGCAGATTACTATCTCTCCTTTTACTTCCTGAAAATCTGGCACATGTGACTAGGACATGTGACCATGCACATCATATCAGGGGAGGAAAATACCTTTCCCTGAGATGAAATTTCCCAGCAATGCTCCAGGATGCAATATTTTGCCAAACTGAAGTTCAAAGCAGGAAGTGAATTCTCTGCCAGTGTAAGTATTTCAAAATCATAGCATTTTACACCTGACATGTCTATGATTTTTGAGTGTTAAGGTCCGCTTTAATTTTAAATGGGCTGCGTAACAAAACGCTTGTTAACGCATGTGCGTTACCACACCACTAATATGTAATTTAGCTTTCAATATGAGGGAGTTTGCTTAACATGTACCAATGTTAAGGGGTGCATGGAATCATCTATCAGTATCCTAGTGCTGACTACTTAAACAGGATTTTTTTT
The DNA here is from genome assembly GCF_000935625.1 of Nanorana parkeri. Classification (NCBI taxonomy): domain Eukaryota; kingdom Metazoa; phylum Chordata; class Amphibia; order Anura; family Dicroglossidae; genus Nanorana; species Nanorana parkeri. Next base: position 1,207,012 of record NW_017306677.1, read on the forward strand.
AGGAAATTTCATCTACGTGCTCCATCTTTCAATTGATATAACAACCAAATGGACTGATAGATCCTATGACCAACAATTTCTATGGAAACTGTGAAAAGATCTAAACTGTCGGGGGTAAGTAGGGATGAATGAATTTACCTGGATTTGGTTTGCAAACAATTTAGCAAATCCTGCTTGAAGTTCACAAACTTTGCAGCAAACCCTATTGAAGGATAAAGGAGGCAAATCCTGTGTTTTAATTATTTTCTAATAAGCAAGCTGTTTTTAAACAAAAGGCACAGGAAGCTGGGCACTGCCATGGGGGATATGTACCAATGTCCAAAACAGTATCTCTCACTACACAGAATAATCAGCTTCAACACAGTCTGATAATATGGCTGCTTTGATTCCACGTTTTGATATTTTTAAAAATAATGTCCTTTGTATCTTTAGCTTTCTTGTCAACCAAATAAAGGAGGTTGGAATCTTAGATTGCTCAGTCTATAACTTCATCCAGGGACATACCTGTTACCCAAATGACTAGTTTAAGTTATGATCCACTATATAATTGTTCAAACTTACAAGTATATGGTTCTGCGGATACAATTATGAGATTTGTGAGCTCAACAAAATGACAGAGATGTATTGGTATAAAGTATTAAGACTTGAATACAGTGAACCAACAATCTATTTATCTACAAAACACAAAGAAAAGATTTAAGCATGCAGAATACACAGACTTTGATATATATGAGACAAACAATAGACATACATTTAAGTGCCGATGGAGAACCTATATATATTAATCGTCACATGAGGGCCCCATTCTGGTGGTCTAAAAAGACTTTTCCTCCAAAGTCTGGATTAATATACAGTATATTTGTGGTCACACGAAAATAAAAAAACAATAGCGCCAGAGATGACCACTCCACTGAAGAGCTATACATGCAGAAGTTCTACAGGTTGCTGCCCCACATCAGTCAGGGAGACTGGGATATCTAAGGAAAAAACAAAAACAAGGGGCGCCTTCTCTAGTGTAGATACATTTTTATTTGAAAAACAGCAAAAGTAGGATAATACTCACAAAAGATGACAATGAGCCTTCAAATTCAAAGGTTGAAGGTTCAGAAGGTTCGGAGGAAGGGGGTATGGCCTCGGAAAAGCGTCAACTTAGGTATACTTTGCTGGCACACAGGACTACTATATGTGCAGCTCTCACATGCTGTGTTTTGCTTTTTGCTAAAATAAGGATCTACCTTTGAATTTGAAGGCCCATTGTCATCTACTCTTCTGTGAGTATTATCCTACTTTTGCTGTTTTTCAAATAAAAATGTATCTACACTAGGGAAGGCGCCCCTTGTTTTTGTTTTTTCCTTAGTATATTTGTGGTGTTCATACGAAAGCATTGAGGGCCATCGATTGGTGGCCTCCCAATACTTAATGTAATCAGATTAGAATTCTTCTCTGGGAATTGGATATTTCCAAATCCTCTATGTTAGAACTTCCAACCCCTTTCTATGCAAATCTTTAATGATGCTATTGTATTCAACTTTATGGCGAGAACATTCCAGATGCACAGGTGTCCGTAGGGTAACCCCAGGCCAAGATTGCATCTAAACCAGGGCAGACAATCTAGTTGTTTACTACCTACAAGGATCCTTTGAAACTCTTAGCCAGAAACAAAAGAGAGTATGCACCTATTGTGAGAATCAAGGGTCTCAGCTCCAAAAAGACTGAGGACCTTATTGTAATTAATTGGATATGCCTGGGCAGATCAATAATTACATACAAAATCCCCATGTATTCAATTCCTCAGTACAGTAAAAACAATCTTTTCCTTACTCCAATCAGTCACCCAACATAGAATATGTTTCATAAGTGATAAATAGCACCTCGCGCCAAACCCTGTGTAGCTGCAAGCACTATAAGAAGTGTTACCCTCTGAATATATCAAATTATAATGAATGTGCTGCGCTTTATCTAGAACAATACATAAACAAAAAAATTGTTTATGTATTGTTCTAGATGAAGCGCAGCACATTCATTATAATTTGATAAAATATGTTAAATTACAAAAATGATATTCATATATTCATGGAGATTTTATATAAACCTCATAAGGTAACAATACCTCTATTTACACCTTCAATGCAGAGATGGGATCCCTCTTGAAGAGCATGCAGTTTAGGGTGTGGGTTGGCCCAGAGAAATGCCAAAAAGCAGTTGAGTAAAATGGCTGAAGCACTTATGGTGCACCCAGAAGTATAATGGAATAAACAATTTTTGTAAGCAGTGTGATGTATCTGAAAACCCATTTTGCATCAATATAAAAATGTGTGGTCTCATGGGATAGCAAAATGTGATAAATACTAGCAAAGAAATTAAAATTGTATCATTGAAGTGCACATCAACAAAATGTCATCTTTCATTTAGTATCTAATAATGGAAAAATGAATCAACTAATTGGATGTATGAATAACAGGCCCACTTTTCTTAGCCTCAGTCTTCCTAAATTACCCCGAATATACTTTGTACAGAGATGCTGCCACAAAGTGATTAGAGATATTCTAAGCATGACAAGAGAAGGTAATGTATTTTACAGCTAGTGCCACATGGTCTCCATAGGGGTGTATATTATTTACATGTAACAGAAGATTTTACATGTCGGCCAAAGTGAGCCGAAGGACCAGCCAAAGCTACGGCTGGCTCTTTAGTGAATAACCCTCATAGTTACCTGCCCAATTCTGAGTGAGACATTGAGATTGGGATTGTGGCTGTGATCTGTTAATAGATTACTAAAACGCTGTAAACACCTGATAGTGCTGGATGCACTTTTGTCATTTGAGTGTTCCCTGATGTTTTAACCTTGTTTTTTTTTAAAATAAATCTATTACGCTATGAAAAACCTCTTTCCTGAGCATTGCACATTTAAATGCTGGTAGAAAAACATGCTGATTTGTCACCGATAGAGGGAAGCAAGTTTAATTCCATGGAGAGGAGATTATGAAATGCTTTTTGACCTAACTTTAAATACCTTAAACAGTGGGATTGTACCTGGAGTACTGAGTAATACATATTGGTGGACCGATTGATTATTTAGGATTGCATATATTGATACGGACCATTGTTTCATTTTGTTCTGAAGATCTTTTGTTAGGGTGTGCAACATAAATAGTTAAATAGTAGCATGTCATATACATGTACTGTATATACAGTGATGGACAAAAATATTGGCACCCCTGCATTTCTTTCAGATATTGCACCACTTCGTGCGGAAAATTGTTGCAATTACAAATGTTTAGGCATTCTCATGTTTATTTATTTTGTTTGTATTGGTATGACACCAAAAAGTGGAGAAAATAAAAAACCAAACCTGACGCATTCCACGCAAAACTCCAGAAATTGACTGGACGAAATTATTGGCACCTTCTCCAAATTGCATGAAAAAATTGAATTCCAAGTTTGTGATGCTCTTGTAATTTATAATTAAACTCACCGGTATCAATTAACAGATGCTGACAATATAGAAATCACACTGGCAACCAGTTAAAAATGGTGAAAAATTTACTCAACCTTTCTGTTGTGTGTCTCTGTGTGCCACACGGAGTGGAGAAAATGGTAGAAGAGAAAGAGCAGCAAAGAATTGTCTGAGGATTTGAGAAAAAAAATTGTGGGAAAGCATGGACAATCTCAAGGTTACAAGTCAATCTCCAGAGATCTTTAATGTTCCTGAGTCCACTGTCCGCAGCATTGTCAAGAAGTTTACAGCCCATGGTACTGCAGCTAATCTCCATGGACGTGGACAAAAGAGAACAATTGATCAAAGATTGCAATGAAGGATTGTTCAAAAGGTGGATAAAGACCCTCGATCAACTTCCAGACAAATTCAAGCTGACCTTCAGGCACAGGGTACAACTGTGTCAGCTTGCACTATACATCACCATCTGAATGAAAAGGGACACTATGGTAGGAGACCCAGGAGGACCCCACTGCTGACACAGAAACATAAAAAAGCCAGATTGGAGTTTGACAAGACCTGAGGAAGCCAAAATTATTTTTGGGGAATGTGCTGTGGACAGACAAAACAAAATAAAAGCTGTTTGGTAAAGCCCATCATTCTACTGTTTTCAAAAGAAATGAGAACTTTAAAGAAAAAAATACAGTCCCTACAGTCAAACATGGTGGAGGTTCATTGATGTTTTGGGGTTGTCTTGCTGCTTCGGGCACTGGACGTCTTGCTGTGTGCATGGCACTATGAAATCTGAAGACTACCAAAGAATTCTGGGTCTCCGTCAGAGGTCATGGGTCTTACAGCAGGACAATGTCCCAAAGCACACGTCAAAAAGCACCCAGAAATGGTTTCAGACAAAGCACTGGAGAGTACTGGGCTGGCCAGCAATGGGTCCCAAACTGAATCCCATAAAGCACCTGTGGAGAGATCTCAAAAAAGCAGTTGGGAAAAGGAACCCTTCCATTCTGGGAGACCTGGAGCAGTTGGCGAAAGAAGAGTGGTCCAAAACTCCTGTAGAGAGGTGTAACAAATTAATTGATGGTTACAGGAAGCAAATGATTTCAGTTTTTTTTTTTCAAGGGCTGTGCTACCAAATATTAATTGAGGGTGCCAATAATTTTGTACAGTCCATTTTTGGAGTTTTGCATGGAAGGTGTCAGATTTCACTTTTTTTCTCTACTTTTTTTGTATCATACCAATAAAAACAAAAGAAATAAACAGGAGAATGCCTAAACATTTGTAATTGCAACAATTTTCTGTGCGAAAAAGTAGAGGGGTTTTAATAAAGATGAGCTGGTTACTGCACAGAATTTACATGTTTTTAGGACATTATCTGTTTAAGCAGCTACAAATTCTTCTAATTTCTGCTGTCAACATGGAAGGAATGGAAGCATGCATACCCAATTAAGCAATATCTGTGAACACTCTAATTTTCATGTCTCATCCTACATCATTGTTACTAAGACATCTTGCCATCTATAGTCAACCAAATCCTTTTTGGGGGGGCAATCCTGGCACCTTGCTCATAAACAGCCAACTCAGAAGGCAAGAGCTTTGCAAATCTGTACAATCTGAACCCCAGTAGCACTTAAAATTAACTGAAATGGAGCACCCTCTCTCCTTTTTCTCTTTCATCCTTTTGGGGTATTCCTCTACAACCACAAATAATTCATAAAAACCTTGGAGAGAGAGTAAAGAGACAACCACATAGTTCCACATTCTTTTTGCAAAATATTTTTTTTGACAAAATTCTTTAGTATAGCAAATTCCTTTATAAATAAAATATACATGTTATTTTGTATGTATGTTTGCATGTACACTACTTTAGAGCTACGTTGTATAAATCATGAGTTCTCTATACCGATTCTATTTAAAGAATAAAAAGTGTTATGCATAAATTCATGTGAATAGTAGTCCTGAGTGTATAGATATTGTTAGTATTCAGCTGAACCAGTGGCATGTAATCAGTGATTGACATTAAAGGAGAGCTGCACACTCATTTTGTTTTAAAATAACTCATATATTGCTCTATATTACTAATGGAACAGGATAAGAAGAAGTCTGGCTCACCTCCAATTTTGTAAATTGTGACAAATAACCTGTATTTCAAGCTTGAGCAGAGACTAATTGATGTTGTGCAAAGTAATACGACTATCTGCCTAATGATTATTATAGTTGCAAAGGAACCCACATTTTGGCAGGTATTTGAGTTTTTACAGTTAAAAAGTTCCAAGAACATGTCCTTTAAAGGTTGGAATTATGATTTCTAAAGGATCGCATTGTATCTTTAATGAATATACAGTATACTGTAATAATACTTCATTATAATTTTAAAGGGTTATTAAACCCTCAGTGTTTTTTGCATATACGGTATCTACTGCTAGCAAAAACATTAAAAAAAGAAAACTTTTCAAAGAGGTTTAAACTTACCCGTGTCTTCGCTGCATTCTCCCATCCGAACATATGAAGAGTCTCGGGCAGCTGCAAAGGATCTTGGGGCAGGCACATGCACAGTTCATGTGACATAAAGTAAGTCTATGGAGCAGCGTGCACCTGCACAGAGTCCTTGGTACAGGAAGTGCCAGCTAGCACAGAGGAGCCAGCACTGGATCGGAGACCGACACCAGCACTGGAGAGACAGCTGAAAACTACAGTAAAGAAGAAGATGATCGGATCAGGAGGCATCATTTAAGGTAAGTCCTTACACTTACATCGGGGGTGGGGGGAATTATCCTTTAATGTTACTTTAAATAAAAAAAATAATTTTACGCTTACAAACAAACATTAAAACAGCCCAGTAGATAAAATTTACAAAAAGAGAGCATCTCATTCATATAAATCTCCAGAAGGTGCCCTCACTACAAGCATATAATTTTTAAAAAAGTGAAAAAGTGTTTTAATGGCACCACAAAAGAGTTACTCCCTTGATTAGTTTGCCATAAGATTACATTTTATTAAAAAATTCATATATATCAAAAAGTAATTAAAAATATCTAAATATTATAATCAGTTAAAATTAGGACAGTTTAGTCCATAAGTACTCCAGAAGACTTCCCTACCTATCACTAACCAAAAACCCATTGATATATGGTAAGCCAAACAGATATTGGTTATAAAGTAACCCAAATAGAACACATTGTTGAGCAGAAATAGGTTGTTACAAAGAATTCCTCCTTATTTTTATGTTATTTTGTATGTTTAGTCCCTTTGATTTAAATACTGCTAAATATATTCCAGAGAATACGTATAATTTTTTTTGATTATTTGGAGTCAAAGACTTTCCTAAATCAAAGAATGGGGGATATATTAAAAGGCTTCAGTTAAACAAACTGGTGGAGGAGGAAATAAGAACAACTGCCAATACTGACTGGGCTTAATGTTTGTTAACACTGTGGTTGTGATTAGTTCATCAAGATCACAAGGTACAGAGCCACTCTGATTGGCTTTAGTAACAGCTCAGATCACAGCCATTCATGGGTGCATTGGCCTGAGTGTTTTTCTGAAGCTCAAAAATACACCTTCACCTTTCCAACATTTTTTTTACAATACAGTGTGGAGGTGGTTAAAGTACACCTGAATTAAGGCTGTAAGGAGGATATCATTGCTGATCTCTCCTGAAAATAAAGCAACCTGTCTGAGAGACTCTACAACCTCACTTTTTGCTTAACAGCAAATACTAAAATGTATTGCACCGCTTAGCACTTCCACTAACATTTATTGTAACACAATTTCATTGTGCAAAAAAAGGACCTGCACATTAAAACACCAAGATTGATAAACAAATCAATGCATAAAATAAGTACTCCACCATATATTGATATCCCCCTCTCTCTCCCTCCACAGCAAAAGATGTCCACAAAGTATCAAAGTCTGTAATGGATTCCAAATATGAGCACCCTGCAGAAATGTTCTATGTTCTAGTCAAGTAAAAATCCAAGATTTATAAATATTCTATGCCTAGCATCTCAATCCACAAGATTATACTAGCATTAAACTGAAACATAAGTTCGATCAATTTTATTCCACAGGCAAGAAATGTAGTTGTATATAAAAACTTATGTTGTTGCTAAAATGATGACTTTGCCCAATCATGATGACTTTGCCCAACCATGGCTCATAGCTAAGTCCCAGCAGCACACTATATAAGGCTGCTTACACTGCAGCCCTACGTAGTGTGTTGCAGGAGTGAAAAGACAGAGAATCTATAGCAGAGTTTTGTATCAGAGTTCTATATCAGAGTTGTATAGCAGAGTTCTATATCACAGTTCTTTACAGCGTTCTATATTTGACTTGTACACTGCGTCCTATATCAGAGTTGTATACAGTGTTCTATATCAGAGTTTATGGGGACCCCCCAGGCACACTATTTGAAGGAATTTTTCATTTTTATTCTTACCCTTTAAGTGATGTAAAAATCACTGCTCCCTTAAAAACATTATTTTTTTCATTGATTCCTGTCCCCTAGTGCAGTACCCAGACCCCCATGCCTTTTTTTAGGACCAATAACTTGCATATAAGCCCTCTTAAAGGGGAAAATCGTTTCTGAAAGTTCTACCCCATTGACTTGCATTGAGTTTGAGTCCGAATTCAAACTTTTCAGACTTTCGAATGTTTGAATACGAACCAAACTCGGACCTGTTCGGCCCATCTCTTATCATAGTAGGCCTGCCATGTGGAAACTTTGCAAAGTAGTTAATTATATTTATGATACTGTATATGTTTATAGAAACTGCAAACTACAAAAAAGAATGATATACCATTAAAAAACTTGGTACGTATTCATCAAATAAACATATTTATATATATAACTATTGACCAATGGATTAACAACCACATTTAGCCCCTTAATGTGAAATGTTTTTGCTTTTGGGGACTGGATCAATTTTGCCATTTTTGCTATCGGGGTTATTCACAAAAGGGCGAATAGTTTGGAGAAGGCAGGAGAAGTGAACAATCTAGGCCAAAATAGCTGATTTGGAAAAATTCTACAATTCAGCTCATTTTCCAGTTCAGCTATGTTGTCCTAGATGGTTCACTTCTCCTGACTTCTCCAAACTCTTCACCCTTTTGTGAATAACCCTGTCTGTATCAGTTTGTAACACACAGTTGGCTAGCTGTTTACAAAACACAGTGAGCAGCTGCCATTTGTGTGACTGTCATGGTTCTGTGATCACAGCAATCAGCTCTCGCTGTGATCACAGCACTGTGACCACCTGATCTGCTGCTGAGGGTCTGCCTCAGACCCTGAGCGACCCATTAACAGCAGTAACTCAGTGAACTGTTGGTCCCTTCACAGACCAGCGTACCGATTGATGAAATGATCCCGTCACTGGTCGTTAACAAACCGAACGATCGTGATGGGATAATTCCATCATTGGTAGTGAAGTGGTTAAGCACATATGTTTTCGTATACAACTACATTCCTTGCCTGTAGAATACAATTTATTGAACTTATTTTTTAACTTAACGCTAGTATGGTCTTGTGGATTCAAATGCTCCATAAAGAAAGTTTATGAATCTTGTATATTTACTCATATAGAAAATAGAACATTTATGCAATGAGCTTAAATTGCATCCATTACAAACCTTGTGGAGATCTTTTGCCTTGGGAGGGAGAGAAAGTGAGATATATATGGTGGGCACTTATTTTATGTATACATCTTGGTATTTTAATGTGTAGGTCCTTTTTGCACAATAAAATGGTGTTACAATAAATGTTAAGGGAAGTGCTAAGCTGTTTTAATAGAAATCAGTGTTTAATGTAAAGCAAATAGTGGGGTCATAGTTACATAGTTGGTGACGTTGAATAAAGACACAGGTTCATCAGCTTCAACCTATATGGTGTTTGTGTGTATGATTTTTGGAATTCCAATAACCCTTTATGTTTTGTGAACTGACAAAATCATCCAAGTGTTTTTTGAAGCAGTTTATGTTTCCCGCTGATAAAGCTATCTGTGGAAGTTAATTCCACATCTTTACCACTTTCAAAGTAAAATACCCCTTACGCAGTTTACCTCCTCCCCTTCAACTTCTTGATGTACTCTTGCGTCTTCCTCTTGGTACTTAGTTTAGGTAGTATGTTCACAATACCGAAATCCCCACTAATTACTTTGTAAACTGCAATCATGTCACCTCATAAGCACCTCTTCTCTAATGAGAAAAATCTTAATTTTTGTAGGTATTCTTGATAACTCAGACCCTCCACCCCCCTTATTAATTTGGTTGCCCTTCTCTGAACCTTTTCTAGCTCATGGACATTCTTCCTGAGGATTGGTACCCATAGTTGCACTGCGTACTCAAGATGGGGCCTTAGCAGTGTTTTGTAAAGGGGCAAAATTATATTTCTATCCTGTGAATAAATCCCTCTTTGGATGCAAGATAATATACTACTGGCTTCATTAGCTGCAGCATGGCACTGCATGCTATTACTGAGTCTGTGGTCTATAAGGATTTCAAGATCCTTCTCCATCTCCGTTTTCCCCAGTGAAACCCCGCCTAAGGTGTATTCAGCATGCATGTTCTTAACTCCCAAGTGCATGACTTTATATTTATCTACATTAAAGCTCATCTGCCATATAGCTGCCAACTCTCCAAATGTATCAAGGTCTTGCTGCAGGGATTCTACAGTATGTCATGTTGCAATCTTATTTCCTTGCACAACTTTGTATCATCAGCAAACACTGACAGTGAGCTATTTTCTCCAACCTCAATGTCATTTATGGACAATATAAACAGAGTTGGCCCCAAGACTGAACCCTGGGGCACTCCTCTCATCACTTTGGACCATTTAGAGAATGTGCAATTTATCCCTACCCTCTGGAGGTGGTCCTGTAACCAGTTTTCTACCCATGTACATATTGGTTTTTCAAATCCCATCGACCTTAGTTGGTATACTAACCGTTTGTGGGGTACTGTGTCAAACACCTTTGCAAAGTCTAGAAAGACTAAGGGGTCTATTCACTAAGCTGCCGTAGGCAGCCGAGTGAAAGACTGACCTGAAATGAAGTGAAGTGAACGCTGTTCGGCTATTCACTTCAGGCTGGTACGGCTGATTTCAGTCCGTATATCGGCTGAGATCAGCCGTACATCGGGTGACTTCACGTGGCAAGAACAGCCTTTCATAAATCCGTGTTAGTTCTTGCTTATGATCCTATTCACACATGCAAACCTGTCAATATAGTCCCTGACCATTCCTCTCCCATCCTCAGTGTGTCCTTAAAAATTAAAAACAATGGTTTGGCAATAACCAGACTCAGTTCTTTAAGGACCCTTGTATGCAAGCCATCTGGTCCCGGGGATTTATTAGTCTTTAGCTTTTCAAGCCTCTTTCTTACCTCTGCCTCTGTTAGCCACTGTGATTTGTCTAGTCCATTATCAGAATAGTTTTTACTTTGTTTATCATACCCATCCCGCTCATCAGTAAAGGCAAGAAAGTGTTCAAAACCTCTGCTTTCTCCCTAGTCACTTTTGACCAGCTTACACTGCTCGTCCTTTATGGGGCCTGTGCGCTCTGTCTTTTTACATTTTTACTATTAATGTATTTATAGAATTTTTTGGGCTTACTTTTACTCTCTATAGCTATTTGTTCATAGCTTATTTTTGCTGCCCTAAAAGCATTTTTGCATTTCTTGTTACAATCCTTGTAGTGCTTGAATGCATTTGATCTAACCCTTCCGTCGTATACGTTTAAAGTAGCAATAGCCAATAGTAAACTAGCATTGCACCCGCCCTCTGCTGCAGTTCTCCATCAGGTCCATCAGCAGAGGGCGGGTGAAATGCTAGTTTACTATTGGCTATTGCAAATTGAAATAGCCAATAGGAATCTAGCAATGCATTCCTATGGGCAATTTGTTTAAATTTTTTTTTCTATTCTGATACGGCTCAGAATAAATGTGTCAGAATAAAGAAAAAAAATTAATAAATCAGTGTTTCTCTCCTGGGCGGCCGGGAGCGGGAGACTCCCGGAGCGCCCGGGAGATTTTGCTGTCTGGAGATCAGTGTCCCTGGTTAGCTGGTAACCAGGGACGCTGATCTCTCTGCAAGTGACCGGAGCCAGCCGTAAGATCACGGCTGGCACTGCCCAGCTTTCAGAAGCAGGCGGATGGCCGGCCGCTCGGCCAGCTTTGGCTTTCAGCGCGGCTCAGCCAAGCCGAGGCATATGCCTTCGGTTCGACTGAGCCGCTCGGCTAAGTTCGGGAGCTGTATGGGCTATTGTGAGTAGCCCGTACAGCAGCCCTTCGGTTCTACTGAACTGAAGGGGTCCTAGGGCCGAAGCTAGCCAAAGGATCGGCCGAAGCTACGGCTAGATCCTTCGGCTGCTTCGTGAATAGACCCCTAAAAGTTCTCCCTAGTCAATTGACCATTTTTTCCCCCAGCAAAGCTGCACCCTCCCCATTTAGGTGCAGTCCATCCCTACTATAGAGCTGGTAGCTGACTGAAAAGTCAGCCCACTTCTCAATAAACCCAAACCTCTCATGCCTACACCAATATTTTATAGCCACTTGTTTAGCTCTCTTAGTTTTCGCTGTCTCTCTGGTGTGGCTCTTGGTACCGGCTGTATTTTGGAGAATATCACCTTGGAGGTCCTCTTCTTTAGCTTCTGACCTAGGTCTATAAAATCTTCTGTCTGAGTCTGTTTTTTTCTTTTTATGTGTGGTCTATGGTGCTCATACTGTGAAATTTGGTTTTGAGTTTTTCTTTGATAGGTAATACTAGAAATATTAATACTGAGTAGGACATTTTTATTTTGCAAAGTAAATGTTATCATACCTTAGTGAATAAAGTAAATTTGCCTTTACTTCCAGCATGAAATCATATGTAAGCCAAAATCCCTCTTTTTAAATTTCCAATGCAAATGATTGGATATTTAAAGTAAATAAAGCATTTTCAATGTTAACAGGACTAAGTAAATATCACTTAGTATTATAAGTAAATATTAAATAGTATTTTATAGGTGACTGGCTCAAAACAAGTATGCAGAAGCTTGAGACAGCTCGGCAGTTTAACACAAAAAGAAGGTCAGCAATTCATTTCTTTAAATTTCATTCAATAACACATTTTTTAAGACATGTTTAAAACAGGGGAAACAGACCAAAGTGACTTCATACTGGGTCACTATTGTGGAAATTATGCTAATATAGCCAAATTTACAGAGTCTGGAGTTCATGGTATATTAATATATAACTACAGCCAAACCATAACCTGATCAATGGACACAATGTGTGTAAATGAACAAATGATCTAAACCTTTTTTCAGTCATGGCTTCCTTTAAAAGTATGCAAAATCTCCAGGCACCCTATTTTAAAATTAAAAAAAAGAAAATGAAAAAAAAAGGTATGTGTAGCTCCCCCAAAACTCATACCAGACCCTTATCCAATATCGCGGTCTGGTATAGATTTTAAAGAGGGACCCTAAAAAAACAAACAACATAGGGTTCCCCCCTTCACATCCCTTTCATGTCAAAACCCCCCACCCTGCACATTGGACTCTGTCCTCACTTCACATCAGGAGTCCCCCTTTTACAACAGAGTCTCCCCTTTCATATAAGAATCCCCGATTTACATCAGAAGAGTCACATTCATGTCAGAGCCCTCTCATTCCACATAGGAGTCCCCCCTTACTGTTCAAAGTGCCCCCTTCACATCAGAAGTCCCAGTTGTCACATCATAATTCCCACCTTTACATCAGAGTCCTAAGTGCCCCTTCACAGCAGAGTCCCGGGACCCCCCTTTACAGCAGGGTCCTACCTGCACATCAGAACTCTGTGTGACAGCAAGGCATTGAAATACATGATGCTGTGTGAAAATTACATTGCACCCCTTAGGGAACCAGAGTGTACCCCAGTTAAGAAAGGCTTATTTAAACTAAATTTGATATTTCTGAACCTTAGGGATCTGATGGTCTGCCCCACATAAGACAGGCCAGAAGGACATTATAGGCAATAAATCCCATAAGATGTGAAACAATGTAATTTGTTGCCTACATTACCCTTCTGGCCCTACATTACCCTTCTGGTAATATCAAGAAGGTTAGTTTAATTTAGATCACTGTGTTCCTTGTCATTTTGTTTATTTATATGATAGTGACTTTAGTTTAGGTGTACGTTTTTAAAAAATTAAGCAAAATTATACCCCTTATCTGAACCAGAAGGAGAGAGAAATATATAACTTTCTTTTTGACTCTATTTATATTATTTATCAGCAGTGTCCACTGATGGCATCTAGTGGTCCCCTCAGATCCTGCATCACTATGCACCAGGATCTGAGGGGAGGTTTTTTAGTTTTTAGTTCAGAGAAACGCGCGTTTGACGCTCGTTTTTATACCTGCCTGGCGGTATGATTTTTCCCCTTTATTTTCTCTATCTTTTTTCTGTTTTTTTTTAACTTTCAAACTTCACGCCGGTTCCGCCCCCCCCTGCGACACGGACGCTTGCAAGGGACGGAACCCGGAAAATGGCAGCGGCCGGAGGACACAGCGGGATCGCAGACAAGGTAAGACCTATGCTGTATTCCCGAGTTTGGCTCGGGGTTAACGCTTTGTTAACCCCGAGCCACACTCGGGAATACCAATGGATACGCTTAGAAATACGCCCCAAGGAAGCTCCTGTACTTGTTTGGGCATAGGGCGTTTTTCAGCGCGTTTCCACGTGCTGAAATACGCCCAGGTGGGAACAATGCCCATAGGACATTATGGGATTTCACTTGCTGAGCGTTTTTCAGTGCTTCGATCAGCGCTGAAAAACGCCCAGGTGTGAACCCAGCCTAAAGTGTATTTCCACCTTTGCAGTCAAATGTGAGAAATACCCAATATAAAGTATGTTTAGATGTTCCCATGTACTCAGTATACCTATTTTTTTTTAAATCTTACCTCTCTAATTGTTTCTTTGAGGCATGTTCATGCATAGGGCATTATACAGGCAGCTTTTATTGCTCAGAATAGATGCAATTCAATGTACCCCCAAGCTTTGAGATCTTTAACCCTTTTTTAGGTAAGTAGCAAAGTTTAAATATTTCTTTTAAAGCTGTGCTCCAAGATAGGGAACATGTAACCAACTTGCCTAGGTCACCATTCTTTTTTATTTCATCACAGGGGTTACCTGTATACAAATTGGCAGATAAAAACTTGCAGTGTTGAGCTTTAACACACTGTAAATATACTGTTTACACTAAAACAAATATATGCCAAATTGATGAACAGTGTATTACTATGTCTGTGTGTTATTCTTGATATTACAAAATGTCTTCTAAGTTATGAGGTATATTAGATTAGGGTACAAATGCCATATTAAAAACATCTCTTGAGTTTCTTAAAATGTGTTTTCCCCTCAGTTGCTCACAGCACCCAGTCAATACTTGTTATTTTATTAAATAGGAGCCATGTGAACGTCTTGAGAATAAACAATAATTGAATAAATGTTTCTCCCATCGAAGTTTGGATTAAAAATCAATCTTGTTACTCTCTGTAGCATAAAGCAAGAGCTCTGACCAGAATAGAACATTAATGTTCACTTAATGTTGCTCCCAGCAAAAGTCAGCCGTGCTTGGTTTGTCTCAGTCACTTTCTTTCTTACTAAAAATTATTTTTCATAATTGGAAAGAACCTTTTTTTCCTTTTTCTTCTAGCAACAAAGGCATACTTCAGATGACATTTTTGTAATCATTGTGGATAGTGATAGGAGAGCTATAGGAATCCTTTGGAATTGTATAAGAAAAAAAATATATTTAAACATTGGTTGGACTTTACTAAACAATTCAGTTCTGGAATCAGAGAGCAGACAAAAGAAGGGCACAGTCTTGTGTATTAAAATACAGTTTTAATAACACAGTAGCATTAAATCACTTACAGTGAAGTAAATAATCAGGCGCTTGTCACAGGGCAATCAAGAATGAAGCAACAGTATGGAGTCCAACAGTGAGTAGCTGGTGGTAAAGCTCAAGGATGGAATAACAGCTGGCATGCAATATTTGCGGTCAATGACCTGCTCTGAGATGGCAACATACAGCATCCACAATTACTTACATGGCCTTGGAGAGTGAATTACTACTGGCAGGGTTTGTTAGCGCAATGCGCTTCAGGGATCACATTTTTTCTCAAGCCATGTTTAAGGGCAGGGGGAGGCTGTTTTATATACGTTTAGCTTAATTAAATAGTTGTTTTTAAAAGCAGATCAAATGTGATGGAAAACTTGGCTCAAAAAGCTATTCAAATAAATGAAGTGAAAACTTTTAATTGAAAAGTAGAATTAAAAACTGGGGATTGCTCCAGTACTAGACCAATCGGTTTAATTACAGAAATGAAACATTAATACAATTACAAATGTTAATATGCAATTTTATTAATTACATTTGACTTCCTGTCACCCAGGTGAAATGGATATGTAAATATATTTCAATCACAATAAGAATATTCACATAAACACTTTACCTGGTAGTCTCTTTTAGTAATATTTTAACATGTTGCAAAATTTACAAAGGCACACTAATTAAGGATTTCACAGACAATTAAGTCCGTGTGTGCTATATGGCTGCTTGATATGGGAATGTGCTATAACAAATAGCTGTGTCGTATATCAATTGGTAGCCTATTGATAATATATTAAGGAATGCATAACCTTAGTAGTACATTTCAAAAGAGTAAATTTGGTAATTAACTGATACATGAGAAATCCATATCCATAAATAGAAGATGGAAAAGCCTGTTGCTAAATGTTTATATAAACAATGCAACAACTTATTTTAAACAAAATGTTTCCTGCATCTAATGGAGCATATATATCTAGATCCACAGGAATGGATAGCTCACCGCAAAAGATTGATATCCATAGTGAGGCCAACCAGTCATTAGAAAATGTGCTGCCTATGGCTAATAATATTGGCAAACTAATGCCAAGAGTGCACATTACATTTTATGCAGCCAATGTCATGCAAAGATGTAAATTACTAGGAATTACTAACTCCAGGGATCAAGTAAAAGTTTTACTGTTAACAGTTGAATTGTCCACATGGACTTCCTTACCAGACAATATTAAAGAGGGAAAAGGAACTTACAATGAAACAGTGGATGAATTGTTAAAAGTATTACATCCCTTTGACATTGGTTTAAATTCAGCATTTAGAACAAAGCAGGAAAATAATTAAATTCACTTATTTATGTAAACAGGCTATGGACAGCCTATTATGTAGGCAAAGGCAGGAATGGGCACAGAGAGGACACGGAGTACAAAACTCTCCTAATATCTAATGTCCATCCTAAATTCAAAGCCAATTGTGGATTTTTAGTTGATCCTCTAAAACATTGGGGTCTATTCACGAAGCTGCGAAGGATCTGGCCGTAGCTTCGGCTGATCCTTCGGCTACCTTCGGCCCCTGGACCCCTTCGGTTCAGTAGACCCGAAGGGGTGCTGTACGGGCTATTCACAATAGCCCGTACAGCTCCCAATCATGGTCGAGCGGCTCAGTCGAGCCGAACGCATATGCATCGGCTCGGCTGAGCCGCGCTGTAAGCCGATAGCCGAACAGTGTTCGGCTCACTTTACTTCAGATCGGTCTTTCACTCAGCTGCCCTCGGCAGCTTAGTGAATAGACCCCACTGTGTTGAAAACATAATTGAGTTGATGCAAAGGTCTTTTCATGTATTTAGAAAGAACAGGTCAGTAAAATCAAAGAAGTATGGCCAGGATATGAACAATACTAGTTTAGCAAGTTACAACAAAAGAGAGTTGGCCACCTTTTTAAAGTCATTACAATAGCACTATCTCTGAAGATAAGATCAATAGACATGACCCAGCAGTTACCAGTGATATGCAAATAGCATCCTGTTGGTCCAGAAAGCAAAGGCTTTAAATTTTAAATGCCAGAGAGAGGTTACAACACAGAATGTCTGTTCTGAAAGAGATGGAGTTACATACAACAATTAACTCTCTAAAAATTACGTAGGTAGAGCTTCCCATATTCCCGCATCTACCTAGAGCGAGGATGGCTGGACGCCATTTGAGGTGATTTAATGCAGTTTGAAGTCCAGCCGTCCTTCCCCCCATCTCTCCTAACTGAAACTACGAACCTTCGTACGAGCTCTGCCTGGGAGACAATGTGCAGAAGCCTGAGCTTTGCAGCCCTGATCTAGTGATCACAATTGCAATGCTTTCCAGACTTGAATGCAAATATTAAAGAAATGCATATTTTTTTTATATATTATTAATTATGCATTTCTTTACTTTTTGCAAAAGATGAACTTATCCTTTAAGGAATGAGGGTAATAAACAATAGAAGGAAAAGATACTGTATTTGCTGGCGTATAAGACTACTTTTTATACTTAAAAACATCCCCCGAAAATCGCAGGTCTTCTTATACACGGGTGAGTAAATATACGGGGGTCTCTCTTTCTTATGTTTCTATATTGCTTGTGTGCTACTTTAAGACTGATAATGTACACTTGCAAATCTTTCTTTCTCAGCTGTTGCCATGGAAACAGACGTTCAGAGCCTGTGACATAGTATATGGACAACCAGATGACATTTGGCCACCCTTTCCTGTCATGGAGCAAGAAATAGACCTTTGTGGTCAGAACTGGTCTTAAAGGAGAACTATGGGGTTAAGAATTTTCCCCATAGTTCTCCTTAGGGTAACGGGAGGACACAAACTAGCGTCCTCCCGTCACCCTAGGCTCAGTCTACCGCAAGCTGTAGCTCGTGGTATACTGAGACGCCGCAGTATACCGCGAGCAGCTGCTTGCGGTATACTGAGACGCCGCAGCTGAAGCGGATCCTGACAATTGTTCCGGGATCCATCCAGCTGCATGACTGACAGCTGGCTCTGCTTATCTAAAGGCAGAGCCAGCTGTACCCGCCCCCTCCCCCGTCCGTTCCCGCCAGTCAGCGCTGGCGGATCGGAGCGGGGAGGGGGGAATCCAGCCCCTCCCCTGTCACAGCAGAGAGCCGTGACAGGATCGAGAGGTGAGCGAACGCCAGTATGTGTTCGCTCAACTCCCGATCTACTGAGCCGACCTGTGACAGTCTCATTGTCACTGGTCGGCTAGAACTATGAGGTGAGTGAAAAGCACTCACCTCATAGTTCTCCTTTAACTGAATATTGATGGGATGGGCTTCTGGAAGTTCCTCAATTCGCTAGTCATATGATGTCACCACCCATTTAACTGCTTACTGACTGATAATTAAGATATGAATCTGATTGGACAAACTATACGATCACGCCCAGAATATGCCTATATCTTGTGCATATTCATGACTATAAATTGTTATGTTTGATGTGTTTTTACCAGAAATACTTCCTCTTTGATTCAGCTTACATAAGCCGAGTCATTGTCGTATTTTCCCTCTGCAGTGCAAGAATAAAGCACCTATTCTTTTATCGATTTGGACTCACTATCTCATCTCTAAGGTCTTGTTTGAAGACTCAGTAATTTAACTTCTTACGGGGTGTACCATGTATACCTGTAGTTCGTTTAGGCCAAGCTGGCTCAAAACGAACATCACTAATCTGTCAGCCCGCTGGATGTGCGGTAATACTGTATGTACAGTAGCTTAGGCCACATACAGTATACCGTGCTGAGCCAATCACGGCGAGCAATGTACACAACCTCTGCCAATCCAAGCAGGCTTTGTATTCATTAATAGAATACATTGCTCGCCGTGATTGGCTCAGCGCAGTATACTGTATGTAGCCAAAGCTACCGTACATACAGTATTACCGCACATCCATCCATTATGTTTTTAAATGGTGTTGCCTCGGAAGTGGGGTAGATTTATATGACGAGTATAGCCCAAAACCTATGTAAATTAGGGGGTCGTCTTATACACCCTGTCGCCTTATACGCCAGCAAATATGGTACCTTTTCCCTTAGCATTACAGGAAATACAGAATAGTGACACCACAACCAAATAGAATTTAAAATACAACCTATATTTCACTATGGAAAATGAAGAAAAGGGACATTGGTACAGAACATCATCATGTTTCCAATTATAATCTACAGCAACTCAGAAATTGTTGACCCCCGTGGGAAAAGAGTTTTCGGTCATGTTTAACTTGGGTAAAATGCCCCAAACTGGACAACAACAAATACTGTAATTATTGACTAATAACTCTTGAGAGACTGCCAGCCAGTCTGAGCAGAACAATGGTGAATAAAAGCTGTAAATGAACATATCATCAAGGTGCTTGTGGCATATGCACAAAACAGAAGAAATGAAAAGCTGCTCCAACATCAGCTATATGCAATCCACAAACAATGTTGCAAATGTTTACTTTCCAATTCCTAGATGACAAGTGACAAGGGTTTCTACCAAGATGTGTACCCAAGGTAACAGACCAGGTATAGCATCTATATTAGACATGTGCGATTCGTTTCGTTCCGAATCGAAATTCGTACGAATTTTCGGAAATTCGGACATTCGGATGTATCCGAATTCCGAATTACAGACATAACGAATGCAAACGAATCCGAATTTCCATTTCCGAAATTCGGTAGCGTTTGTACGAACGTTCGTTTCGTATTCTGTTCTTATTCGTTTCTTATTCGTTTCTTAATCGTTTCGTTCGTTGGAGCAAAGTGACATTAGAGAAGGAGAAAAATATTTTTTCCCCCTCAAATGTCACTTTTGCTGCAAACGAACGAAACAAATAAGAAACGAATAAGAACAGAAAACGAAACGAACGTTCGTACTAACGCTACCGAATTTCGTCCGAATCCGAATTCCGAATCCGAATTGACTTTCACACCCGAATCCTGAAAAACGAAATAACACAAATCCGAATTTAAAACGAAACGAAACGAATTTTTTGGCAGTGCACATGTCTAATCTATATCATCTGTGTGAATACAATATTTCCCTTTGTGTTTGAGACAAATAATTTCACATTGAACATATCTGACCTAGTGCTTAATCTGAGCCTGAGATGAACCACTTTTTTATATTAATGGCAGATCATCAACAAAGCTGCTGCTCCCTTACAGGCAAGAAGACATTTTCTAAATATCTGTGGACACTTTGACTGTGAGTCTATAAAGTGATCAATAGTAGACTAAAAATTTAAAATCTAAATATTATTAGCATGAATGGATGCTAGTAGGAGCCTCTATGTGGTTTGTCGTGTCTATACTGTATGCTATATTTAGCATTACCTCATATGAACACATTGGGGTCTATTCACAAAGCTGCCGAAGGATCTGGCCGACATTGTTGTCTCTACTATAATCTCAACATGCAATACTATTTCAATTACACAAGCAACTTTCTTTTTCTGTGTGGCAATTTGTACAACTTATTTTGGCCACAATGGGGGGAACTGTTACCATATAATGTTTTGCTTGTGTAATATCTTCATTAGATATTACACAAGCAAAATTTTATATGGTTACACTTACCTGCACTCATTGATTTCATTCATCACTTTCCACCTCCCCCACTTTCCACCCCCCTCCATCTTCACCTGCTACAATGTCTGTGGCCTCAAGCAATAGGGAGAAAAAAAACTGTAAGTCTACTAACCCCACCCTGCTATCCTTGACCAGTCAGGTATCTTTTCTGCAGCTGCTGGAGTGGAATAGAAAAATGGTACCTTGATTTCCCCCATACCCAGAGTCACAATGCCAGGTCGGCAAAAAAAGGTTTAGTAGCTGCTCCCAATTTATCTGGTGCAGTTGGCCCTCCCTCTTAGTTTATAGCCTATGCCAGACCAGAGTGGCAGGTACACAGCCTCCATTTTGTTGCCCTGAAGGCCATCTCTACTTGTCATGAGCATGTGAAAGGTAATGTCTATGTGTCACTGAACACAGTGCAGTTGGCCCTCCCTCTGGGTTTATAGCCTGTGCTAGACCACAGTGGCAGGTACACAGCCTCCATCTTGTTGCCCTGAAGGCCATCTCTACTCTTCACGAGCATGTGAAAGGTACTGTCAAGACCACAGTAGCAGTGGTCAGTAGCAAGATTCACACGACCACAGACACATGGTCCAGCAAGCACGGGCAGGGACATTACATTCCCTTAACGTCCCTCTGGGTAAATTTACTGGCAGCTGGAGGGATGCAGGACAGCACAAACCTCTGGAGCTCACAGTACTTTTCCATGTTCTGCAACATGGTGATGGTGGCAATGCAGTTAATTTTCTCCTCTTCACCTTAATAGTCTCATGCTATGACTCCTCAGAACCACCAGTTTTCCCCAAGCAACCCAGAGCCTAGAGTTCCCCAAGAAATCCAGAGCCTGGGCAAATGCTGCAGTGATTACACCAGAAGCAGCAGGCAATCAACAAGGATCTGTGTTAGAATGGGATAAGAACAGGCTTTTGGGACCTAGGGTTCTCCTGATTCAATGTGTGTGCAATATATTTTCACCATTTGAAGAAGTGTCCAGAATGGTAAGATGTGACCAGGTGGGTATTAGAGGCACCTTCCTTCCGGTGTTCCTGCTGGAGCACACGCTGCGTGGTGGAAGAGACCAGGCATTAAAGGCACAGTAGTGGGGGAAGCAGAAGACTTCCTTCTATCTTAGGGCCAGCAGAATCCTTCACCTACTGCCTTCATCCCTGTGAGGCAGAGGAGGAGTATGAAGAGGATGTGGGTTGATGTGTTAGTGGGAAAGAATAGGAAGAGTGAATTTGGGGAAAGCGTCAATGTTTCATCCAAGGGGAATAGCATGCGGGGATCTACTGCCACCATCCAAAAAGGAGAACAAGGTGCCCCTTTGTGGCAAATAATCTTTTTGAAGTATTTCCTGAGGGTGGCTGGATCCATCACATAAGCATAGTTGAAGGGGTAACAGCTAATGGGAAAAGACTGGCTGGCTGAACACTAAACTCAAATCCTTTTTTCTTAGCCTAACTGAAAGTAGAAGGAAATAAGAATTTGTGAACTAAATGAAAAAAAACAAATACAACCAAAAATGCAGGTGCAGGTGGCACAATACAGCACTGGAGTTAGCACTTTCTAGCAGAACTGTATAGTATAGCAGCAACTATCTTTCCCTGCATAGACTGTGCAATCTCTCTCTATCAGGTCCAAGCCCCCAGCACACACTGTGGCTGTGTATGTACTCAATAGTGGCAGGATGCAAGCAACTTTCCCTCCTTGTAAATACTGCATGATCTCTCCGATCAGCTCCAGGTCTACATCACATATTGACTGACTGTGTATAAGACTATTTTAAAATATAGCAGTTTTCAGCAGCAGTACTGCATAGTGGTCGTATGCCAGTAACTTCCTATCCCTGTAAAGACTGTGTAATCTTTCCCTATAAGCTCCAAGTGTAATACACACACTAACTGACTGAGTAATCTCTGTCTATGAGCTCCAAGTGCACAACATACACTAAGAGACTGTGTATATGACCAGCTATATATAGCAATTTTAAGCAGCAGTCCTGTATAGTGGTAGTATGCCAGCAACTTTCAGTCCCTGCAAAGACTGTGTGACCTATGAGCTTCAAGTAAACAATACACAAACAGACTTACTGTATATATAATTAATTGTAAATATAGCAGTTTTAGGCAGCAGAAGTACTGTATAATATTGCATCAACTTTATCTCCCTGTAAAGACTTTGTGATCTCTCTCTATCAGCTCCAAGTCCCCAACACACACTGACTGTGTATGTGACTGACTGTAAATACAGCAGTTTTCTGCAGCAGTTCTTCATAGTGGTAGTATAGTAGCAACTATCTATCCCTGCAAACACTCTGTGATCTATCCCTTTCTGCTCCATGTCTCTCCAGCACACACTGGCATACATATTTAGCCGCATGCAGCTGAGTGAATAACCAAGCCAAAGTGAAGGGAGCCGCAAACTGTTTGGCTATTCACTTCTGCCAAACATGGCTGATTTCAGCCGTACACCGGCTGGCTTCGGGCTATTGTGAATAGCCCGTACAGCAGACCTTCGGTTCGGCTAAACCGAAGGGTACCATCGGCCGAGGTGAGCCGAAGGATTAGCCGAAGGATTAGCCGAAGCTACAGCTATACCTTTTGTCTCCTTTGTGAATAACTCCCTTAATGATTTGCTATAGATGTGATCATAGATGTGATCACGTTAGTGCACCATTTTCTCGGACCCCAAAATGGGAAAACTATCCACACTCACCACAACTACTTTCTTTGGGAAGACACAAAAGGTGTGGATGGGGGATTTTTAAGGGCATATTTATATAGCAGTAAAACTTGCAGGTGCATGTGTTTTAAATGGCAGTGATTGATTCACAGCCAATGAATGTTGGTGCTAAAGGTGCTAGAGTGGTGGCTAAAGGTCAGCTCTATGCTTGCGTGGGTGTGCACTAAAAAGCACTAAATGCTAATGTATAAACTACAGATTTTATTTAAACTCTTATATCATTAAAGTCAACATGTTTAGGAGGCGTTCAAAGGGTCCCCTTCATCAAGGCTTTGTACTGTTGAACAAAATATGTACTGGACTAATACAATTGTAGGGATTCTGGTGGATAACAGTAGATAACAATGCTTGGACTTCTTTTCCTACAGATATTAGATAACAGTGGTGGGATGTGCAGTCCCATAGACATTAGATAACAATGTCTGGACTTTTTGCCCTACAGACACTAACTATCTTTGCTGGGACTTGTAGTCCAACATATAGTGGATAATAATGCTGGGATTTGTTGTCCTAAAACACTGGACAACAATTCCCTGGACGTATCCTACAAACACTAAAGAATACTAGAACTTACTGTGTAGTCCAATGGACAATATATAATATTGTTAGGACTTATAGGGGTTGATTTACTAACCTTATAAACATGCCACGAACAAGTATACACCTCTGTAGTGTGTTCCCCCCCAGCATGATCTATTGGTGGAATCTAGACACCTTTGTAGTGTGTACACACCCAGCAGGTGTGTTGTGCAAAGCCCTGCATGAATTGCAAGGTGATGTTGTGTAAATTAGCTCTACGTTGTGTTGCTTGCGTTGATGAATGCAGGAATGTAAATGCATGAGCTAACCATTTTTGTCTAAACTGTGAAGCAGCATTATATATGCATCATGTGCATGATTTTTCCATATATGGCATTAGTGGAAATATGCTTTTAGAGACTTTTTGGTTGAGAAATACGTTTTGCTGTGTAAAAATCACACTCACCTAGTGCGTGCGTGTGTTTAGGTTAGTAAATCACCCCCATAGTCTTACAGATAATGTATAGTGATGCTTGGACTTGCAATATTACAGACAATGGATAGCAATGCTGGAACTTCTGGTTCTAAAGCCCCTGAATAGCAATGTTGGTACCAAAAGTCACTTACTGGCACTGTGTTACAAAGCTGGGATTTGAAGTCCCACAGACACTGGATATCATTGCTGGGACTTGCAGTCAAACAGACACTCGGTAGCAATCCTGGGAATTGTGATATATAAATACTGGATTAGGACATCCAGTATTATCCTGCCGACTCTGGGTAACAATGCTGAAAATCCAAGTCCTATAGACACTGGATAACAATAATGATTAAGAGATTTCTTAGACAAGAAAAACATATTAATTCCCCTTTAATTAGTTTGCAGTTTTAGTGTATTTCTAAACAACAAAAGGGATCATTTCAAACGTTTTATTAAGGGGCCAGATATTACATATACATGCCAACAAGTTTTAAGTCAATTGATATTAAAATGTCCTACTTTTACTTCTCAAGGAAGGAATAGATTACCTAAATGAAGGGTAAGTATGTAAAATCTTAATTAAACACTTTATGAGTGCAATACGCCTTCTAAGTAAACTTGAAAAATACACCTCTCTGTGAGAATAATTAACCTTATGGCAGAGAACTAGGAATGTGCAATGGTGTGGGCTCCTAGTTCCCAGGCTCAATGTAAAGCTGAAAAAATAGCCATAAAGTTATTGTCAAGTTGATAGACACATACAGTATCGACCCTTCTAAGTTTGATCTGAACATCTAAGGCTAAATACATTGTGGTCATGAAAGTGTTAAGGCTGTTTTTACTTATGCTATTCAGGGTGAAACTTCTTAATACCTGTGCTTTTAAGGTAATTATTGAAATTGCTCTTTGTCTGTCCCTGCTTTCATTTCTGTACCCCCCAAAGCTTCATACACCCACACCCACCCTTGTGTTTAACCTTTAACTTGTCAGACAATAGAGATCTTTCTTTGCTGCAATCTTGTTTACGTTCTAACAGTTATCAATGTAAGTGCCAATGATTTCCCTACCTATAGTAGGGAACATAGGCATTGGGTGACAAGCACCAATTCTGTCATACTGCAGTTATGAAATAATAGATCTCATTGCACATTTGGAGAGAGCTAATGGATGCCTTCTTCTTACAATGTTTGAATCTGAAGTTGTATAGGCTTTTTTTCAGCTCTGTTTTTTTGCTTGAGTTCTTTCTTGCATTATTACAGTTTTAATCCTTGTATTTTCTAAATGTATCTTTAGATGCTTTCAGTACCATTAGCCTACACCATTGTAAATATATTTTCCTTTTATGTGTAATCAATAACACTCCTCTATTCATTTACATAGGTTTTCTTTCATTTTGTGCCCACAAGGAATTTACTGTACCTACAATAGTAGTATTTAAATCAGTTTTATTCACTTATGTGTCTTTATTTAACAATACACTTTCCTCATTAACAATATTAAATTATATTATTAGTTGTGTTTTCGTCTTCTTATTATTATACAAGCTCAATTCAAAAAAAGTTGGGACACTGTGTAAACTCTACATAAAAAAGAATGCATTGATTTGCAAGTCGCATAAATCCATATTTTATTCACAATAGAA
This sequence comes from Nanorana parkeri, assembly GCF_000935625.1. Taxonomy (NCBI): domain Eukaryota; kingdom Metazoa; phylum Chordata; class Amphibia; order Anura; family Dicroglossidae; genus Nanorana; species Nanorana parkeri. The sequence continues at coordinate 1,233,264 of NW_017306677.1, forward strand.
AATAGAAAACATATCCAATGTTTAAACTGAGAAAAAGTACCATTTAAAAAAGAAGTAGTCTGGAGGACTGGGCGCCCATGGTTGCCAAAAAGAATGTCAAATTTCAATTCGTCTGACCACAGAATAGTTTTCCACTTTTCCATTTGCTATACTGATCAGGGCAGTATGTGCACTAAAATAAAGACATTTATAATAGCTACAATGTTTTACAGAATGTGACCCAAGGCAAAGAAGAAATGTGGGCTTTATCAAGGTGTTGTATCAAACCTGAAGTATGTGTAATTAATGTATAATGTGAATAACAGGTTTGTTTTGTTTGTATATCTAGTCATATATCTTATTTTAGATCTGTGTATTAAAGCTTTGTGAGTTGAGACTATTTTGGAATCTGACAGATTGCCCTAAAAAACAATTTCAGTCTATTTATCATATTTTAGATATGGAATGCATGGGTTAGTAATGCATCCCATTCATATTCTCCAGCTAGTCGGCACAAAAAGCCTATTTTAACCGTTTGCCTTAAAAACTGAGGTTTTAATCCATCCATTTAAACTTAGATTTCAAGCCACATCGCACCTCTGCAAAATGTGGTCTTTACAAGAGAACTATGGGGTAAGTGTTTTTCCCCAAAGTTCTCTTTAGGGTCACGGGAGGACATATACTAACCTCCTCTTGTGACCCAGAGGTCAGTATATCGTGGGCTATTGCCCGTGATATATTGAGAGTGCCACAGCCAGGATTGATCCCGACAATACTGTCAAGATCCAGCCAGCTGCGTGAGTGACAGCTGGCTCTGCCTATATCAGCACTCAACGCTGGAGAATCAGAGAAGAGAGGGGGGAATCCCTGCGGGGAATGGTGACTGACAGTTACCGCTCACTGCAGGGAGACGATCGGGAAGTGAGCGGATAAGCTGCATGTTTCTGCTCACTTCCAGATCTATAGAGCCAACACGTGACAGCTTCTTTGTCACAGGTCGGCTCTAACTATGAGAATGAGTAGAAATTGACTTTTGTGTTGACTAGCTGGAAAATGTGCTGGGGAATCTTTGTATTGTTGTGTAGATTTCTCTACCTCTGTGCACCTCTCCGATTCTATGTATACATTGATCTGAGTAGTTGGCATTTGTGCATAGATGTAATAATATGAACATTACCCACATATAGCAGAGTATCCCATACTTTTCCATTTTCTGTGGATGAAGAATGAGGCTTAACAGTACACAGATTTTAAACCACAAAATATTAGGGTGTATTCCTTAGTGTGCTTATTTTTTCTTCTTTTCCTCAGCTTTAGGCTACCATGAAAGAACCTCTGTAATTGATATGGTCAGATGTTAAAACATGATCATTATAATCTCCTTAAGTAAAAATGCAAAGATGAATTATTATTTCAAATAGCAGTTTACATCAAAACAAGTTGAAAAGGACATCAAAGAAAATTGATCGCTATATCTAAAAAAACAGCAAACAGGTTTCAGTGTAACAAAAGGTGAGATTGTATTTTCTCAGCGCTGGACTTTCTCTATTACCTTGAAAGAAACACTAAATTATTATTCAGTCGCTGCACATTTTATATCAAAGTATAATCAAAGATTCATGAATGTGTAATGCAATCTTTCTTCTTATTGATCGATGGCATTCATCTCGACCAGCTCAACTAGAAGTCTATGCAACATGAATTATGTCTGTCAGATATTATTTCCTTCGTTATGCTTGAATCAATGGTTACAGAGAACACTGTGCTTTTATATTGGAATTGAATGAATGATTTAAATAAAAGAATAAGAAAGGTTATGAAGCGCGGCAGGTCTGTCAGTTTGTCAGCATTCACGACAAACTCCAAAGGTCATATTCAGAAGGCCCAATAGTCTGTTTGGAATGTGATTCAGAATTGTTGATATTTGAAGATTATTATTTATTTACCTGCAAATGGAAATCCTAGTTTATGTAAACTGGCAGAGCTGTTTATGCAGTCACACTCTATTATAAAATATAATGCAGTGTTTCCACCCAGAACTTCCTGTAAAACTCTTTGGGGATTCTAGTAGCAAAAAAGTAATCGAGTGGGATACTGAGTATTATACAGAAGGAAGAAAGGTGCAAATATGCATGTAGTTGTAACCAGCCCTCGCTGGCAGCAGCTTCAGCAGCCATGAAGCTGATCAGCGAGGTTGGCAGGTCATTATTATTTATGGCTCTGCATTTGGGCAGAGAGAGCCAGCTCCAAGCAATCATTAGGGGGTCTATTCACTAAGCTGCCATAGGCAGTCGAGTGACTAACCGACCCGAAGCGAAGTGAGACGAACGCTGTTCGGCTATTCACTTCAGGCTGGTACGGCTGATTCCAGCCGTATATCGGCTTAAATCAGCCGTACATCGGGATGCTCAGCATGTTCGGCCGACCCGAATTCCAGAAGGAGTTCGATTCAGCCGATCCAACATCTGGATCGGCTGAGCCCGAACCTCCGGCAGGCTACTCGCTGCTGTTCGGCCTATTCTCATAGTTCCCGAACAGCAGTGAGTAAATAGCCGAATGCTGCTGAGCGGCATTCGGCTCGGCTGTTCTGCTTGGTCCCTCTGTGATACCGAGCAGAACAGAAAAAAACCTAGGGGTTGCTCAGCCGTGGGCAGGACAACAACAGGCAGGTAAAGTCTGCGTCAGAGATTGGTATGAATAATAACTTTTTTTGATGAGGAATGAGAAAAACGATGTCATATATCATATAATATCATCCTAAACACATTACTGTTTACATTAATAATTTTTTTAACATTTTAAAATTGCTGCTTTCATTAACATACCACCTAATGCTCCTTCCATAAAAAGCTCTTGTCAGATACCTCCTGTTATAGGGAGACAACGCTTGGTCCATGTCTCCCTGTTGTGCTCCTGCATTGTCACTCTTTCACAGGCTTATGATGGAGGCTATTTTACCACATTACACAGGCATAGTCCTCTGTTGTCACTAACAGTAATTCTGAGAAATGCTGTGCAGCCATTGCTGGATTGCAAGCATATATGTCAGTGAAGGTTCTCATTCATCCAGGGCATGGTATATCTCTAAAAAATGTCAAGGCAACTGGACTTACTGTATTTTTCTTGAAGATGTTTCACTGGACATTTGACTAGCTTTCTCAATTTAGAATGCCTTGTGCAAAAATTATCTGGGAATAAATATGGTGAACGTTGCTCCAATCCACATAATCTGTTAGTCGCAACCAGATGTTGATTGCATTTGCATACTGGGAGCTAATAGGTGTTATTAACCTGACCAGAGAGAGGTGTTACAACATACAATGTAGTTATAACACCTCTCTCTGGGCAGTTTAAAAACTCCTCCTAGCTCCAATTATGCAAATGCACCTGGTTGCGACTAACAGATTATGTGGTTTGGAGCAACATTCATCATATTTATTCCCAGATAATTTTTGCACAAGTCATTCTGAATTGAGAAATCTGGTTGGATGACCAGTGAAATGTCTTCAAGAAAAATACAGCAAGTCCTGCATGCATGTAGACAGCATGCAACTGCTAAGAGGCTGCAAGAGATAAGGAGCATTGAGATGCAAACAAGTATTTTATTTAAAAATTGTTTGTAGTACACTGTGTATTAGCAAAGTAAATACAGTAAGGGTTCACCTCTACTTTAATGTAACATGTTTATCACCATATTACAGTTACCCCTCTCGTACAGATGTTCATGATTTTAGGCTAAGCTTAACTTTACAAAGACTAAAAAAAACCTGTTTAACGCTTGTGTGCCCCAGCCTTTCTTGGTGCAATGAACTGTGACTACATAGAGGGCTGTCCCTATACTTTTAGCTGCCTGAGACTAGAAAGAGGGGTGCTGGCGGTGCACGATACTTGGGGAAAGATGGTAGCAGTGCGTGTTACCAGAGGAGGGGTGGGGAGTAAGGAGGTGGTGGGGTGGTGGTATAGCATGTTATGGTGGGTGGGTGCCCGTTACCTCTGTCTGTACCTCTGCCCAGCTCACTAACATCACTGTTTGCCACGAGCTGGGTGGGCTGCCAGCCACTGTGTCCTGCTCAGCCACTGGCAACCAGTGACATCAATGAGCTGGGCGTGATGCTGGCCAGAGTGTCACAGGTTGCTAAGAGCTATTAGCAACCTAGGATGTTCTGGCCAGAAAGGGGGCACCAGGCACACCTACTGCCCCCCCATGTGACCCAGTGAGATGCTGCCTGAGAGAACCACCTCAGACTTCTTCATTATAGGGACAGCCCTGATTACATATTTTACCTGTAGTGCCCCAACTGCTAAAATAATATGTTTCGGTATGATCTAGAAAATGCTGTTCAACCCTCAGTTTTATTATTGTGTTGACTGGAATCTGCCAAGGCAGTCAAACATCTGGAGAATAGTGTTCCTGCTGCTGTTTTGTTGGGGGTTTTAGGAGGTAGAAACAACTTATTGCAGTTATTGGAAAATAGGGTGTGTTTCATAATTTGCTTTTGTTTCATATTTCTCTTTTTATATCTTCCAGGGCTCCAGAATAAAATGTCTGCTTATAGCTAATACTCCCATGTCGTTCAGCATCTTCTTTTTTTACAATTCTGTTATATCTTGTATAAACAATGTTGCTATGAGTCTGGAGCGTGCAAATAAGAAGAGCTAGCTAGTGGCCATAAAGTCACCCACCTACGTAGTAACCCCTTAATAACAGCTTTGTTTCATGTCCCCATGTCATGTAGCCTCCCTTCCACAGCTTTATCCTCCATAAACCATTACAGAAGATAGGAGATTGTAATTCAAGTGTAGGTTTACTACTAAAACCTTTGACAAATATACTTTACTATGCCAAGGGTATTATTCAACCAAAACCCTTACCTGAGATTAGTTACGAAAATAGTACTTATTCAAACTATATAAAAGACCAAACTGTTGGGAACTTTCTGTGTTCTTTCTTTTCATCATGTCAAGTAGAAGAAATTGTGCAACAGGTACAAAAAAGAGTCAGTAAATAAGTTATTGATTCATTTCTTATCTTTGGCCATGCTGTGAAATTGTGCTAAACTGGGTGCACTTGGTGTAAAAAGATGCTGAACATAAATATATTTCTTCACTCTTTCTTATCTTGACAAATTGATCCACTGAAACTAAACACCTTTGAGTATTGAATTGGCACACAGTTCTCTCCATCTGGCACATTAGTAATGCACAAACACTTGGGAACCAAGTACAAACTTTTTTATCTGTTATTACATGTGAACTTGTAGGATGTATTGTTTTGAGAGAACTGTGTACAGAATTTCATATAGGCAATTTGTGCAGCAAAATAACATAATATAAATAAATCTGTTGGCGATTATGTCAAATAACTAACTTTAAATTTGGCATGTGTCAATGAGAAATGTATTAGCTCTTATAGTTACTAGATATAAAAATAAAACCCCATCTGCATATTTGATGGCAACATACAAATTAAAGTGACACTAAACTCAGTAGTTAAACATTAAAAATGCATTTAAGTACTTTCACTATTAACAAAAATGGAGCTTATTTGTGCATCACTCAGCTGAAAATCCTCAAATCATCTCTGAATTGGTGCTGACACTGTCCTCCTTCTAGAGGGTGGCTACTTTTGTTCCCATGGTCCCTGTGTGTGTTGTAAAGCAGTGGTCCCCAACCCCTGGGCCGCGGACCTGTACCGGTCCGTGGATCAAATGGTACCGGGCCGCGGTCCGGTCATGCAATATATGGCAGTGCAGGGTCCCGGTGTTCGAACACCGGGGCCCCGCACTGCCGACGGGCTATTAAATACATAGTATTTGTGAGCTTGGAGCAGTGGCTACTTTACAACACACACAGGGACCATGAGGAACAAAAGTAGTCTCCCTCCAGAAGGAAGGACGGTGTCAGCAGAGATGATTTGAGGATCTAAAGCCGAGTGATACACAAATAAGCTAAATTTTTGTTAATAGTTAAGGTACTTGAATGCATTTTAAGATTTAACGCCTGAGTTTAGTATCACTTTAATCAGTTTTGTAGATCACATTGGTTACCTAAAAACCTGCTAAATATTTGTTTTGGGCATATGTGGCCTTTGGCAGATAAATAGACAACTATCTATTGCTCGATAATTTGAGACCATGAGGGACGCCTGAGGCTTTATGAATAGGAAGTAGTGAAGGAGTGAAGCTGGGGAAGCATGAAATAAACCCATAGTCCTAATATTTACACATACACAACATATGAATGTATATTATAAAGTGCGCTGAGTATATTTATATATTATTAGTATACAGGATTTATATAGCGCCGTTTGTGCAGCAAAATGCTTTAAGCTCCTATATAAATAAAATAAAGCTAAAAAAAATATCTGTAAACAGCAAATATTAATGTGCACGAATCAACAAATTGTTAATAATACATCAGAATGTTTAAGTTACATAGTTACATAGTTACATAGTATTTGAGGTTGAATAAAGACATTAGTCCATCAAGTCCAACCTATTAGGACACATAACAACTGCATTTTGTTTGATATAATGCATTTAATTGCAATTATTTGAACATTTTCATGTATTATTAGCAGTTTACTGATTCATGGTAATAATTGTTTTTAGATATAAATTCAGTTAGCTTTATCTTCTTTTATATAGGAGTGCAGTACATTTTTAGAATATATATTTATTGGTTGAACATTGCTTCCTCTGCACATAAGCTTTAGTAGGGTGTTAGTTAAGAGTAAGGGTTGTTTATTTGAAAACATACACAATATAACTGTGCCTGATTCCAAGGGTATGCATCCATGTGGTGTACACATAAAATCACATGGCCCAAAAACCATTTAATTCCTAGAGGTGCCTTCCACAGCTCATAAAGGTGACATGTAAGATGTCTTGGTAAACCATGTGACATGCTCTATAACTATAAAGGGATTTAAAGTTGGATCTTTCATTTTTCAATATGCTATATATTTCCTCATTAAAAACTATCATTAAAGTGACACTAAACTCAGGAGTTAAATATCAAAAATGCATTCAAATACCTTAGCTGTTGTAAAAAAATGTGGGTTTTTTGTGCATCACACAGCTGTAGATCCTCAAATCATCTCTGAATTTGTGCTGACACTGTCCTTCCTTCTGGAGGGTGGCTACGTTTGTTCCCCATGGTACTGGTGTGTGTTATAAAGTAGCCACTACTGCAAGCTTGCTCCCGTGATGGACTACAATCTCAATAATTAGTAATAGTTGTAATTAGTAAACCAAACATGAGATTATAGTAGCCACCCTCCAGAAGGAAGGACAGTGTCATCACAAATTCAGATAAGTGATGCATGCACAAATAGGCTATATTTTTGTCAATAGTTAAGATACATGAATGCATTTTTAACTCCTGAGTTTAGTGTCACTTTAAGCTTCAGGGCACATCTACGGGATTGCAGCAGTGTGATGCGGTTGTACTGCATCTCACTGTGGTACGCATAAAAAACGTACTGCGTGTTGTACTTTTTTCATACCATCTATCATACGGCTTTGCCTAGGCTGGGGTAATGTCATCAGTCTGGTGCAGGCAGGAAGAAGCCTTTCCTCAGTCTCTTCTTACCAACTGCAACATTGTAACTTTTTAGCAACTCACAAGGTTAGAAGCTGCTGTATAGGCAGAATTTACATGATTGTATCATCTCTGAGCCAGCATCTTTGTCCGGGCAGTAGATACTGACCCTTGATAGTGCCTAAGATGGCTTCATCCTTCTGGAGAGAAAAGCAGATGAAGGCATTGTTAGCAGCAGTACTGTGATCGCTGTGAGAAGTGATAAATATCTGTAAGTTTTACATTTATTTTTTACTTAGCATACATGCACATACTGTAATCAAAAAATATAGATGATGCATGCGAGGTCCACTTTAAGGGGCATTAGACATTACATAACTGGCTTGCAGTTTGGTCATTGTTAGAAATGTAATGCCTGCAAGCTACTAAAGGCACTGGCTGCTGAGGTTAAAATGGAGGAAAAGTGATGGTACCGATTTATTAACCTTGTCTAATTACTATAGTTTTCTCCATGATAATGAAGCAACTGAGGTTTAAAAAACAGATAGACTGTTCACTTGCAAGGGAAATAAAAAAAAAACAAAACAGTATTTTTGTTTGGACATGATTGGATGATATAAGTCAACAGAGCTTCACCTCATTCACTAACTTAAGGCAAAATTTCCTTGAAAATTGAACACCATATTTGCCTCTAGGAAATCAACCTGTTTGTGTTTAGGGATACACTAACCAGCTCAGCTGTCTGACTGTGTCTTCGTGTCTGGCTGCTGAAGAGGAGTGGGCTGAGGTGCAAGGGACATTTGCCCCCTTGCCCAATACTAAAACATATGTTGGGCTGATGCCACTGAGTGGAGATATTTCTTTATTCAGGCGTTGATCAGTGGGACCTGCAGTAACAGCTGCTGTGCATTATACATCTACCTGATGCCCCCTTTGATCAGCAAATACAGCCTCTCCAACAAAAACTTCCTTTGAGATGTGATATGACCCAATGCCACAGAGGAAGCTGATGCCTACCAAGTGCAAAAAGGAAGCTGATGCTAATTGAAGGCAGCAAGGAAAGCTGATGCTTACCAAGAGCCACAAAGGAAGCAAATGATAGATGTAACATTGTTTAATAAGCAATGTCCTTTAGGAACACAGTCGATGCAATACCATAGCACACTTTTCCATGTGCATTTTTCTATAGCCCACAGAAATATGCCCCTACGATGAAGGGCTAGTTGGTTATGCTTGATCCAAGGCCAAAGGTTCCCAGTCCTCCCCTGGATTGCACACTAGTGATAACGGGCAGCTTTAATGTTGTGATATGTAATATAAATGATACCAGATTATGTGCAGGCTAAAAAGATGGCAGTTTGAGACAGAAAAGTAAAAAAAAGTTGGTCAAAACACAAACTCATAAAACAGTTAATAATTGTTTGATATCATATTGAGAGGGCACTTGAAGTCTAATATAGCCCACATCACTCAGCTGTAATAGCATCTCAACCCTGCAGTGATTGCCTATAAACACAGCCTCATAAGATCTAACATTTGAACAATTATGCAAGGTTTGTTTTTCAAGATTAAAGATTTTTCTTTGCAAAGCACAGTTGGTTTTCACTGTAATATAAAATAGCAGAATTGCTCAGTAAAATCATTATTGCACAAATGGAATATATTATGATTTAAAGGTTGTAAATGAAACCATATATCTGCAAAGCATCAGTGGTTACATTTTATTAGAACCAATAAATCACAGTTTAATTATAGATACAGTAAGAAAGTGGACTCAACTTTTCTGTTTCCTGATAAGCCTACTTGTGGACAGCTGGCTATAACAGCTCATTATCAACCAATTAATATGCAGGTTTAAACGTGACAACTGTTTCACCTGACCATAAAATACATATTTTATTGAACTATTAATAGATATGGAATAGCTGACTTCCACTGCACTAAATGAGGTCAGTAAGAAAAAAGAACCAGAAAACTTCCAGAAAATAACCTTAGTTATTACTGTAATTAGGTGATGCTCCCAAAATAACAATGATAATTTAATCAAACTCAACTGAGGCTTATTTTTCTTTCCTATGATAATGTATTTTATCTCTTTTCTTTAATTATGCTCAAATGTGTTTTTTAATGGTTGGCTCAATTACTGTACATCTAAATCAAGGCAGATATATTTTATTTACTGTTTTTACTGTTTATATAATAACCACTATTAAAAGAATTTTATCATCCATTTGATTTTCAATGTTAGAAGTTAGGAATCTCATTTTATATTTTGGGCATAAAATTAAGTTGTGCATCTTTGTTTAATTTTCCCATGTGTTATAGTTTTGGTTTCACCTAGGAAAATATTTGCTGTACGGCTTTATCTGGCATCAGACTCTGCACTCTGCTGGACCTTAGACATAATGGATGACATAGGGATGCATTGAATTAGCAGGGCTTTCTCTCCCTCTCCCTTGTGGATGAGATAAAAGCAAAAGAATTATCATGATATTCATCTGGATTTAACCCTCTAAAATCTTACACCCGTACACCCACTATGGGTAAGAGCAATTTTTACATTTCTACGATGGGCCTGTCTATTTGACAATAACTCTGAGGGTTATTCACTAATAAGCCGAAGGATCCAGACGTAGCTTCGGCTGATCCTTCAGCTCACTTGGGCCTCTGGAGCCCTTCAGCTTACTTGAACTGAAGGGCTGCTGTACGGGCTATTCACTAAATCAGCTATTCACTTACTGCCGTTCATTTTAGCCGATGTACGTTCGGCTCACTTCACTTCAGCTCGGTTAGTCACCCGGCTGCCTTTGGCAGCTTTGTGAATAACCCCCTTTCTCATTACTTACAAAGATAAGACAAGATAACAAAGCAATACATATACAATTTTTTTAGGACAAGCAATGCTTTCTTTTGGTGATATTGTCTTTATTGTCATATTTTTATGCAATACATAAACAAACATCATAACAAAACTAGAGTTAGTTTAAAAAAATTGTATTCATGTACATAAAAAGTATATATTTTATTCTTTAATTTGACATGTTTGAAATTACGCTTAAACTATAATACTGGTACAAAGCATTGCAAAGTTATTTACAAATACTGTACATAACAGCATTTTTTCCAATGTTGCCCCTTTTTTAAGGTGACACACCAACAACACAAATTTTTTTAAATAATAAGGGTTATAAATATAGAAATACCCCCTTTCCTTTTAGACACTTACATTTCCTCCTTGATTTCTTTTTTTCCCCCAGATTAAATGGTATAAGGTTTTAGCATATTACATAGTACATGAAACACAAGACTCAAATCAAAACACTAACAGGTTCATTTACACAAGTTCTGTCCGGCTATGCCGTTTGCACAAAATGGTGCTGATGAGTATAGCAAACTAACATACTCATAAACTTTTAGAAATGTATATTAAAAAATCAGGAAAGTTGGGGTTTTTTGGGCAACCGACTGACAACTTACAAACCAAACATTGTTTAGAAAATATTATTTTATTTGAAATGATTAAAAGGTGAATAGATTTCATAAAATTGACAACATGATTCCCCTGTAAGCTCACTCCACAATGATTAAGTTCTTCATACAAAGATAACACTCAGAAAATTATAAAGTGAGACATGATTGATAGACATGATAACTAGAACATTCATAAACACAATACATGATTGGTATAAAAAAAGGGTGATGGAGGAGCTTGATTTTCTCAACGTGACGTTTCGCGCTAAATAGCGCTTCTTCAGGAGAAGGACCGGGGTGAACGACCGGGACGCACACAGACTCCAAGGGTAGGTGATATATTCACATATATTCACCTGTTTACTATACCACTAGACAAGTTCAAGTGGCTGTGTTAGAAGTTCAATGATGTTTATATTTTCCATATATCTTTCTTAAATTGTATAGACAACCTCCCTCTCCTTCTCCTGAAGAAGCGCTATTTAGCGCGAAACGTCACGTTGAGAAAATCAAGCTCCTCCATCACCCTTTTTTTATACCAATCATGTATTGTGTTTATGAATGTTCTAGTTATCATGTCTATCAATCATGTCTCACTTTATAATTTTCTGAGTGTTATCTTTGTATGAAGAACTTCATCATTGTGGAGTGAGCTTACAGGGGAATCATGTTGTCAATTTTATGAAATCTATTCACCTTTTAATCATTTCAAATAAAATAATATTTTCTAAACAATGTTTGGTTTGTAAGTTGTCAGTCGGTTGCCCAAAAACCCCCAACTTTCCTGATTTTTGATATACTAATTTCAGGGGTGTGGCATCCTGTGCCTTGATTCAGGTCACTCTATTTCTTCTTCAATTTATTCTCCGGTGGCAAACACCTTTCTTCCCGACCTCTATCGAAGCACTGACAACTTCCAACTCAATTATTATTATTTGTGAATTATCGGGTAGAAATCTTAAAATCTCACCAATACCATTACCGTAATTGTGTTTTTGAACCGTCTTAAATTATGGCCGAATATTGGCTCCAATCTTGGGATGGTATAATGTCCAAAGTACAGGAGACTCATTATGAACAAACCACACAGGAATGTGATGGTAATTTATTTTTCCTAAAACTTAGAAGACTTCTGGAAAGAAGGTCAGCCATATTTTGGCATAAAAAAAAAAACGATACATCTTTTGAACGATACATAGCGGACGGAATAGTTCCCTGGGGATTACGTATCCAAATATTCCCCCAGATTAGACATGTGGATGACAGACTAAAAGAAAAATGGGAAACTAATTTACAGGAATGTTCATTACGGATGGTACAACTGTTGATTGACCATTACAACTTTGAACTTACAAACCTAGAAGGAGAAATAAAATCCTTGTTTGCAGCATTATCAACAATGGAAAAAAACTTTTCCTCATTCACAAAACAGGAGAAAGAGCTCCGTGAGCACATAGAAACCTTCAGTAAAGATATAGTTACAAATAAGGACAAAAAATTTCAGAGGGATAAACTTTCCTATACTTTAGGTCAAGCCTATAATTGGGCCAAACAATCTAACCGTAAACTAGGAGGTCATCGACCCCCACGCCATGCAGACCGAGAAGAAGGTTTTGACTCAGACTCCTCATCTTTTTCTTCTTTCTCTTACAAAACTAAAAGACAATACAAATCTAATCCATCACAAGGGTCACGCAGAAATATCAAGGGGAGAGGTTCCAACCCAAGTGAAGGGACTCAAAAACGAAAGGAATTTTCACCTACCCAATATGGTTCCCAATCAGGGAAAACACATAAAGGTCTTGATGACATATATGCACTATCTGAATCCTCTATACCTACACCCAGGGTGGAACCTCCTCCATTGACACCCAGGGCTACGACCAATACATCAACTCTCCCACGCTCATATGCACAAGGCAATGATAACGTTCCAAATACAACACGCTATGAGGATGCACGAAACCCCAGGGACTACAATCCCGCCTCATCTAATACTAGTCATCTGGGAACTACTCCTGCACATTTTTTAGGGGGAACATTGGAGAACAAGAAAACGGGAAACCTGGACTCCTTTGTAACCAGAACCAACTGGAAATATAAACCTGTCCGGCCATCCCCTGAACGAAAATCAGATCAAGGTGTTACAACTTGGCCTGAGTTACTGCCCAACAGATAATTTCAAACATTTTGAAATAGTAAAGGATTTACACATGTTTGCACGAAACTTATTATTTAAGGTCATGTATGATCAGAAAACTGTCAGTGCTAACCAGCTGAGAATTGAGCTGTCGAGGTGGGAGGGGTACACCATGCAGGATTTTAGGGCTCTGAGGGACCTTATGCAATTACTGGAGGAGGGAACCACGCCCGACGCTGTACAGGACGAGGCTAGCCAGTCTGGGATTCAATAATGACCTAATCAATAAACAAACCTATGAATATTTAGATATAAAATTTCCCCGCATGCCCACATTCTATTGTCTCCCAAAGACTCACAAAATCCTTGTGGCCCCTACGGGCAGACCTATTATTTCAGGGGTAGGTAGCCTCACTGAACTGGCGAGTCGCATGGTTGATCAACATCTCAGACCCCATGTGATCTCTTTACCATCATACCTTAAAGACACCTCTGACCTCTTAAAGAACATCGATGGAATCATAATTCCACCCGATTCCTGGCTAGTGACAATCGATGTGGAGGCACTATACAGTAGCATTCCCTATAAAAAGGGTATTGAAATTGTTGGACAATTCTTAGATGAAAGAACAAATTCATCCACGGCTTACAAGACCTTTATACTAGAGCTCTTATCGTTTATTTTGACACACAATGTCTTCACCTTCAAAAACTCCCATTACCTCCAGATACAGGGGGTTGCGATGGGCACATGTTGTGCCCCGTCCTATGCCAACCTGTATCTGGGGGGCTGGGAGCGAGAATTGTTCCATGACCTTGATGCCCATGGCTACTCCGAGTGCATCCTAACATGGCTCAGATATATAGATGACATGTTCATGATATGGATGGGCTCTAGGGGTGAAGTGGATACCTTCATGGAGCACTTACAAATAAATAGTTTCAACCTCAAATTTACAATGGAATGTCATCAACAAGTCATCCCTTTTCTGGATGTGAAGGTAGGAGTAGAGAGTGACGGGTCGATCTTCACAGGTCTTTTTAGAAAGACAACGGCAGGAAACACCATTTTACATGCCACTAGTGCACACCCTACCCCGCTTAAAAGGAGCATCCCATATGGTCAATATCTACGCCTCAGACAAATTTGCTCAGTCGACTACCTCTTTGAGGAGGAGGCATCCAAACTGAGAGATCGCCTCTTACTGAGGGGCTACAGTAGACGGGTTTTGACTTCCGATATCCTCTTCTCTCTTTTTTACCATCTTTTGATGGCATTATTTTGTGTATATATTTTTCCACGTACAGATGAGGGATCTCTCTCCGCCGGATCCGCTGACTTATGGGCTGTGGCCCACTACAAGAAGTGTTCTCCATCTTCAGGCTAGAGGATTCCACTCCTTGAACTGAGCCGCTGTCGTCGGTCGATCCGGTGGCGTGCGGAAAATAAAGGGCTGTGGCGCACTTCGAGCAGTGTTCTCCATCTCTAGTTAGATGGACTCCACTGTTCAGACTGTACCGCTGTCATGGGTCAAACCAGTGGGTATGAATGGTCATACTTATATGGATGCATCTATGTGCACTATTAGGGCTGTGGCGCACTTCGAGCAGTGTTCTCCATCTCTAATTAGATGGACTCCACTGTTCGGATTGTACCGCTGTGATGGGTCAAACCAGTGGGTATGAATGGTCATACTTATATGGATGCATTTATGTGCACTATTTTCTATAGAAAATTTTTTTATAGAATTTGTTCACTCCTTTTGGGAGTCTTTGGTCTGTGGGCTGCGGCGGACTCCATACAGTGGCTCCCACCCCCTCCTTTGATGGGATCCACTGGTTGGACTTCGCAGCGATCCACTGATATCAAGTGTGGGAAATGTTTCTTCTTCCCCCGCACGTTGTCGCACTTCAGTGATCTCTCCCTTACCAAGGCGTTCCCTCTCTCCCCTAGATACACCCCCGTTGTATGCATATCCGTTAGGTCATCCCCTATATATATATTTCTGTCATTGTCTCCAATTTTATTGACGGAAATATCTGTAGTGTACAAATGTCTACTATCTAAGGTTGCTATGTCAATCTACTAATCTCGATCCAATATGTATTATCTGCAATAATTTATGAATTAAAATAAACATAATGAAAGTTTGATGATAGATTTTAAATATATATCATGAAATGTTCGATCTATATCTTCGTATGTGACCGAAGAGTTATTACAAATGCAATTTATATGTGTAAGTTTCTTCGGTGGGACCCTTATATTGGACTCCCAATTGTCTCCTTTTTGCTTTAGGAGAGGGTCCACCATTTGGATTGCCTTATATCGTTTTAAGGTTTAATATGTGTGCATCCCACGCTCCCCTGTCTCTCCCTTTCCTTCACTCTTATTCCCTCTTCTTCTTGCCGTCCAGGCATTTCAATCTCCCATCTTATTTTTCCTCGGTCTCCTCTTCCCCCTTTCCCAGTCTTTTCTTTATCTCTCACTTGAGTACTTTCAGATGGGGACCCCGGTCCTAGCTATTGGCAGACAGGTTGCTGGCCTCCACCAACTAGAAACGACCCCTTAATGTCCTTCACTGACTATACCATCCTCTAGAGCGCCAGTTATTTTACCACGCTCCCCGGCGACTCGCACAAGGGGCGTTTCCTGTTTTGGACCAGGTGACGACGTAACGACGTCACCAGGGGAGTGCCGTTATTAGCACCCACGCGAGCCCCCAGCGTCAGTGTACAGCCTGAGAGGGCTGTATTAGCTGCTGGGGGCTCGACATAGAGAGAGGAACGGATATCTCACGGCGCTGACCGGGAAAATACAACAGCTTTGAATTCACTTCCAACCTTCTGCTAGCACTGGTATGTACCCGTTTTAACCATTATGTCCAGCAAGGACGACATGATACAGTGGGTTGTTCCCACTGATACTTAGTCTAGTTTTATGACTCCTTTTGAGTCATAAATGCTCTAATTTGTGTTTTGTTTCTTGAAAAGGTATCTCCGCCATCTATTGATTCGGTCTGCCTCTACTGGGGTTCAGGGCCTCCACTTTTCCTTCCTCCCTCTCTCTTGTCACCCTCCCCCCCCCCGCTCCATGCTTTTTCACCGTCTGATGCCGGGGTGAACGACTGGGATGCACACAGACTCCAAGGGTAGGTGATATATTCACATATATTCACCTGTTTACTATACCACTAGACAAATTCAAGTGGCTGTGTTAGAAGTTCAATGATGTTTATATTTTCCATATATCTTTCTTAACCTCCCTGGCGGTAATCCCGAGCGTGACTCGGGGTTAATTTTCTCTGCCAGGAGCGGTAACATAGCAGAGCTGTCAGCGGAGTTTCCTCACCTTCTCCTGGCGATCCAGCGATGTCATCCGCTATGATCGCCGGCGAGAATGATCTTCAGCTATGTCCTCCGCCATGATCGCCATGGCATGGTTCCGTTCCCTGCGAGCAGCAGCGGCGCATGGGAGCAGAAGCGCGAAACGTCACGTTGAGAAAATCAAGCTCCTCCATCACCCTTTTTTTATACCAATCATGTATTGTGTTTATGAATGTTCTAGTTATCATGTCTATCAATCATGTCTCACTTTATAATTTTCTGAGTGTTATCTTTGTATGAAGAACTTAATCATTGTGGAGTGAGCTTACAGGGGAATCATGTTGTCAATTTTATTAAATCTATTCACCTTTTAATCATTTCAAATAAAATACTATTTTCTAAACAATGTTTGGTTTGTAAGTTGTCAGTCAGTTGCCCAAAAAACCCCAACTTTCCTGATTTTTTATATACTACTTTCAGGGGTGTGGCATCCTGTGCCTTGATTCAGGTCACTCTATTTCTTCTTCAACTTTTAGAAATGAACCCCTATGGGGTGAGGTAGGCACCAAAACCCAGAAAAGTGGCAATATTACTGAGGAAATAATGGTACAAAATCAATGTGCACAAATGCAAAAGATGACGTGGCTGGTAAAAATACATTGAAATGTATACAGTGACCACTCCTCCCAGATTTCATGAAGAAAAGGAGACAAAACATCATAGATGACAGGTCAAAGTGGAAAGAGTGAAAGAGGAATAAAAAAACCCCCCAAAAAACAAAAGCAAGATGGGGTTGTCCATTGCATAGGTTGCCAGAATGTTTCCTAATTCAACATTCTTTATTCTGATATATTCTTCTGTTTCCATGGCTGTTCCCATCCAGGCACAATGGCCCACAATGGTGGACCTGCCCCATTCTAAGCAGGTTTTGGATAAGGGTTTTATAATCTCATTCGGACATACTAACCTTTAGTAAAAACGTTTATGAAGCACTGCTCAAGAGTCCCATCCTTACCCTATTTTGATCTGCATATGTGCTTATCCTCCATATTATCAAACCATCAAACTAACAATTTCTAGAGCCTGGAAAACATCTCTCATGCCAAGCTGCTAAGCAGTAAAAAAACAGACTTACAGACAGACTTCAATGAATATTGAAAAATTGACTGGTATCCTAGCAGATACTCATACCAAATTTCTTCTCATTTGGCAAACCTGGAAATCCTACTCCCAATCCCCTCAGTTTGATAATTCACTGCTAGCCTCTTCATCACTTCAGGTGCTGCCTCCCGGGACTCCCTCGCTTCTCTTCCCCGGCCACTTTCCCCCCTTTTTTCTTATACCCTCTCCCCAAAATTACCCTTTCTCTTATTCCCCTTCATCTTCCTCTTTTCTGCTCTCTCTCGAATTCTCTTATTTCTTATCTCCTACTTCTTCTTATCCCTTACTTTTTCTTCTTTGCAATTTCTTTAATGCATATACATAATTTCCCTTTTCAACAATCTTTGCATGTTACATTGGGTCCGGCATCCTACATCTGCAGTCCACATCCTGTGTGGGGGTACTTAACCAACAAATTTTGGAAATGGATGCTGTTTTGTTCTGCCTGTTTTATTAGGTCTATGTATACCATCATACTACGCATATGGCAGAGACAGTTTGTTCTATTAGCATGTCTTCTGTGCATTACTTAAATACACCAATAAGGCCTTGTAAAAGAGAAATAGAAATAATAAAAAAAAATCAGCAGGAAAATAATAGCTTAGTGGAAATGGCAATTTAATTAGGGCTGATTGGGTTGAACTGAGGGTTAATAAAGAGTTAAATACGTAGTTACATAGTTACATAGTTACATAGTTACATAGTATTTGAGGTTGAATAAAGACATTAGTCCATCAAGTCCAACCTATTAGGATCTCATTCTAGGAGTACCCGTACCCCTGTATATTACGGTCCCTTAAGAAATCGTCCAAAAGTTTCTTGAACAATTCCACATTATTTGCTGAAATCACCGCCTGTGGCAGTGAGTTCCAGACCCTAACTGATCTTACTGTGAAGAACCCCCTTCGCCCCTTGTGCTGGAATTTTTTTTCCATCAATTTTAGGTGATGGCCTCTAGTTTTTGTAACGGAGTTAATTTTAAACAGTTTATCGCTAATGTTGCTACCACCATTAAACATTTTGTACATGGAAATCATATCCAGTTGTCCTGCATGCTGACATGTCGGCTCTAAATGCCGTCCCGTGGATCCCACGCTGCTCCTCGTCGCCCACCCCCAGCAACCCTTGCCATGGAGGTTCGGCGGTGATGGTTGCCCCTGGGATCGTTGACCGGGGTCGGCCACGGGACTACAGTGTTGCATTTTTAAACAATATGCTCTAACATGCTTGTATGTTTTTGAAATTATTTTGTGTCCCATAGTGAAGATTTCCCAACCCTCCCTACCTTTCCCCCCACCCCCCTACCATCACA
>NW_017306677.1:1252344-1261643 GCF_000935625.1 Nanorana parkeri
GAGGATGATCGCCAAATCACTGAACATACTAGGTCCTGCCCTCCACGCCAGGTGGACAGGGCACCCCCACGCCTCTTGAAATGTTATTGTGCATTTCTCCCCATTGCTCAGCATTGTTGCTGATATGGAATGTTACTACTCTTTGCTTTTCTAACTATACTTTTTCCCCCCTCTCTTTCCTCTCTTCTCTCTCCCCCCCGGCACTGGTCTTTGTCTGGAGGATGCCCTGTCACTCAAACAGCCTTGCAGGTGCTGTCACTGTGCTCGAACTTCCCGCACTACTATAATAATGACTAGACAATCCCTTAAAATCATTTCACATATTGTGCAGGGTCTCAACTCTCCCCGCAAACGCAGACTTGCTTTCAACTACTTTTCATCCCACCAGGCCAACATACTATGCTTACAGGAAACAAAATGTTCCACGTCCTTACACCCAACTTATTTCCACAAAAATTATCCACAGATCTTTCAAGCCATGTTCTGCGAAAAAAAGAGGTGTCCTCATTGCCTTCCACAAAAACACCCCATTTGTATGCACCCATGAAATAGCGGACCCCACAGGAAGGTACTTGTTATTAAAGGGCACAATATTGCGGATGTAACGATGCTCATATACTACGCACCCAACACACACCAAACTCGTTTTTTTTCTCACTTATTGGCGGTAGTAGATAAACATAGAAAGGGCACTCTAATAGTGGCCGGGGACTCAAACCTGGTCCTTGACCCTAAACTAGATAAATCTGGTCCCCATACATCCCCTCCCCCCTCCCCCCCTACCCAGTCTCCCCTCTTCTGTACGCTATTACACAAACATAACCTTATTGATGTCTGGAGGGACCGCCACCCAACCACTAGAGATTATACATTTTACTCCCACCCCCACGCCAGCTCCTCCCAAATAGACCACATCTTTATACAACCAAATTTTCTCCCATCCATCATTGACGCCCGCATTCTCTCTGCCTCCTGGTCAGATCACTTCCCAGTGTCTCTCATCTGCAAGTCCCTTTTCCCTGGCTCTTCCCAATTTAGCTGGAGACTGAATGATTCCCTTCTCTCTTTTGTTGACTCTGCCCAACATATCCAATTGTGCCTCTTCCGCTTTTTTGCAGAAAATGCGTTATCGGTCACTTCCCCGGTTTCTGTCTGGAAAGCCCATAAAGCGACCATGCTGGGCGAGCTCATAAGTCTGGCCTCCCGACAAAAGAGGTAAATGAACAAAAGGGTGTCGGACCTCTCCTCAACATTGGAAAGACTCTGACTGGAACAGGCCCCCTCAATTCCCCTACGGAAAGAGATTGACTCGGTTTGGTTGGAACTTAACTTCCTCTTAAATGACTCTGCAGAAAAACAGCTCTGCTGGACTAGACGCATGTTTTATGCGTGTGCTAACAAACCTAGCCCCCAACATGCTTAAATCTAAACCGAAGGCCAGGCCCCCAATCAGGCTCTATGGCACCATAACGGCAAACCCATCCACTATCCTCAACCGCTTCACCTCCATCCTAAACTATATGGTAAGCTTTCCACCTTCCAAACCCACCAGGCTGAAGCGCTATTTACTGGTGTTGCTCTGCCCTCACTCACTGAGAACATGGGTTCCCTTATGGCCCAAGACATTACCCCTCAGGAGGTCCTCAAATCCTCTAAGACACCCGGCCCAGACGGGTTTTTGGCTCTGTACTACAAAATATATTCAGACACTTTAGCCCCCCACTTAGCAGCCATGTTTAACTCTCTAAAATTCATAATGCCCTCCACTCGCCCTCCCTACTAGCCCATATAGTTATGATCCCCAAGCCTGATAAAGATGCCCTTGACCCCCATAATTACAGACCCATTTCACTACTGAATATCGACATCAAACTATTTGCTAAGATATTGGCCACCCGCATAAACGCGATCTTACCAGACTTAATCCATCGAGACCAAGTGGGTTTTGTTCCCTATAGGCAAGCCTCAGACAATACCCGGAAAATTATTCATCTTGTACACCACATGCACTATACCAACACCTCCGGTATGCTCCTCTCACTAGATCTCCAAAAAGCATTCAATTCCATATCCTGGGACTATCTCTTTTAAGTCCTCTGCAAATGGGGATTCTCGAACGACTTCCTCCTCTGTATCAAAGCCCTATACACTAGCCCATCAGCCTCAGTCAGTTACCTCAGCTACCTATCACCTACTTTTCCTATCCTAGGTTGTACTCATCAGGGATGCCCCCTTTCACCCCTCCTTTTCCTCCTGGCCATTGAACCCTTAGCCCACCTTATTTGAATTAATCCCAACATCCATGGTGTTGTCAAAGGAAAAACAGATTATAAACTCAATTTGTTTCCAGACGATCTATTGCTCACCCTTTCCCAACCCATTGTCTCCCTCCCTAACCTAATCTCGCTTTTACACTACTTTGCCCAAGTCTCTAATCTAATGGTCAATGATGATAAATCCTGCTCGCTCAAAATCACACTGACACCCCAACAAGTAACTGACCTCAGCCACAACTTCCACTTTAAATGGCACACCTCCCACCTAAAATATCTTGGAGTTAACATCTCTAACACCTACGATACTCTATACGCTGCTAACTACCCTCCGCTCTTTAAAACCCTTAAGGACCTCCTGGACGTGACACAACCTTAATGTGGTCAAAATGACCATCCTTCCTAAACTGCTATACCTTTTCCGCACCTTGCCCATACCATCACCAACACCCATTTGTCTGGGGTACAAGACGCCCCAGGGTGTCCAGATTCACTCTACATACTCATAAACGTGACGGAGGCCTAGGCCTCCCCCACTTCCATAAATGATACCTAGCGGCACATATCGCCTCAATAGTCAGGTTTTTTCAATCCCCTTGTAACCCACTTTGAGTAGACCTGGAAGCAGCATCATGTAGCCCATATTCCCTGTGCTCCCTACCCTGGCTACCCCCCACCCCAGCCTCCGCCCTCTCTCTATGAGCCCCATATTGACCCACACCTTCTCCTGCTCCTGTAACTTACAATCTCCACACCTCCCATTACTTACCATACTGGGTATTCACATGGTTGTCCTCCAAAGGGTTAACACACCCTTTATGACCTGCTAAAAGACGGGTCGGTCCGGCGATGGGACTATTTCAAGGACACGAAGGGAGCCCCACCCTCTGAATATTTTTCAGGTATCTTCAGATTCGCCATTGGGCAACATCAACGCTCGCACAGTCTTCAACTCGGGCGGGCCTTACGGTTTTTGAACATACCTGTAAACGCAACCCATACAGCCCTAAACTGGTATCGCAGATCTATACCCAGCTCAACACATTGACCTCCCCTACCAGACACTCCTACGTTGGGAGATGGGAGCGGGACCTTGGAACATCACAACCGCCGGAAAATTGGCAGCAAATCTGGACCTCCATGGCCACCTGTTCAATTAATATTTCCTCTATGGAAACAGCCTTTAAGTTCCTCACATGGTGGTACCTGGTGCCGCCCAGATTGGCCCATCTTCACCCCTCAAACTCATCATCTTGCTTTAGAGGCTGCTTATCACAAGGCGATGTCCTCCACACGTGGTGGTCTTGCCCTATGCTCGCCAGATTTTGGTCGAGAGTCTTTCATTTGCTGGACAGACTGTTCTCAGTGAAGCTCCGCAAGGACCCATGGCTGGCCTTGCTACACCTAAATCTCCGCTCCTCACAAAAAACCAACATCGCCTAGCCACACATGTTCTGTTGGCAGCTAAACAAACTATTGCTTCAGCATGGAAAAAGCAATTTGTACCCTTTGGGGAAGTTACACGGCGGATGGATTTTTTCTGTCTGAACTAGAAGCTGACCAGCATCCTTTCGGACACCAATAAAACTTTCACTAAGATCTGGCAACCTTGGATAGACTATGCCCACCCCTCCCTGGCCCCAGCTAGTCTTTCAGCCTGTTAGGCTACAGCCCTCCGGATTCCCTTATCCGGGCTGTCCTCTTTCCTTTAGCTATACCCCCATCTCGAGGAACCTGGTGACACTGAGATCACAAGTCTGAGCCACCTGACAATGACTAAAGTCTCCAAGTTTCTCCACTATATGCACTTCAGTATTGACTACTGTATTTTGTATGCTATATACTGTCAAAACTCAATAAACATTTTGAAACAAAAATAAAGAGTTAAATACAAACACATTTTACAAAACAACTTTTATTTCTACATGTCAGGTTCCTTTAAATGACATAACATGCAGATTGAAGCTCATCCATTTGATCTGCAGATAAATAAAACAATCTTTGGTAAATACAAAAGTACAAATTTTACTTTTGTAATTATATATTTAGAGGCTGTTGTAATGGCTGCTGTATTTAGAAAGAAATTCCTGGCTGTCACTTTGACAGCCAGGAATTTCTAGTAAATTAAAGGGGGTGGGGCAGCAGTAAGGCAGAAGGACAGGGTGTACTACACATACCCTGGGTAAAGAAGTTTTTTTGGGCAAGCCCAAGGTTTAAATCCAGTTGATGAGTATAGCCAAAACATTTTTATTTTTGGATAGGGATAGAGTATTTTAACCACTGCCAGGTATTTATTGCTAAATCCATTTGAAGTTGCATTACATAATATTATTAAAGTCCAGATACATTTTTATTCCAATGTAAAATCAAATGGTAGATTGATCCATCAGATGGCATACATAAATCCAATGTGTTTTGAGACTAAACCTTGCCCTCTTCATCAGGGAAAAAATTTGCACAAAATACAGTATATCCATAAATGTAACATAATTTTAGTTAGCAAGTATAGTAAGGGAATTTAATTAACTGCTAGCATAGTGCGTGACGGGCTAAAATAATAATAATAATAATATCAATACTAATTCTACTGACTACTGTAGTGGTAGAGTACTTGATTCATTAATATTCATATCATGTTTCTTTTTGTTATTATTTTTATTATCACTAATTCATGAAGTACTCTACCATTCGCCTGTTATACTTGTCTCCTGATTTCACTTGAACCTGTACCTCCAGTTGCTGATCTTGGTGTGTGCTTTTGACTTCCCTTCCTGCCTCCTGTTTGATCCTAATCTCGCTCTGGACTTTGACTTTACCTCTGCCCACTGCTGTCCAGCTGTTGCTAACCTCTGCGTATCTGATTCCACTTTCTGTTCCTCTGTGTTACTGTATTCGATATGCACCACCATAGTGAACAGATCCAGTCTGCTATAGGGCAGCACTTCAGTGTGCATATCATCACCATCTGCTGCTTCTGTATCTACTACAGGCACCAGTACCACTCCTTGTCCTCTCATATCCTGTCATCAACTATAGGGATATTGGACAGCCCGTGTAAGGGAATACCTATTATTAATTCAGTCTCTACCAAGTATGTCCCTAATAGAAGTCACCAGCACTCGATATGTGCAAGAAGTAAAGCACTTTTTATTCAATCGTCACGTGTCAAACAGCCAACGTTTAGGGGCCACGCAGGGTCCCTTCTTCTGGGTCCCTACTTCTTGCACATATCATCGAGTGCTGGTGACTTATATTATGGACTGTATCTGACACGGCGCCCTCCGTGTTGTCACTTCAAGCACCAACCTCTTACTCAAGGTCTGTACGCTGTATTGAGTGCAGGTGATTTTGTATTATCTACCAAGTATGTGACACCAGCTGTGTGTTTGCATTAGAGAATAGAAGGCTGGAAAGCTGCAAAGTCACTGCTGCTAAGGGTATGATTTCAAGGGTTTCAATGGTTCCGCTTCTACTGTATACGTCAAGGGTGGATTACTGAACAATGTCTGCAGCTACACCTTAGTTTCCTGTTAGATGGTCAGCAGTTTGATACATCTCCTCTACCCTATCCACTATTACACAGAAAACACCACGAGAACACCACATCTCTACTACTTTTTTCTCTTTAAAACTTATTGCTTTCTTTTAAAAGCAATACAATTAAATAATGGATGTTTGCAAAATATGTGATATACCATCACAGATTGTAAACTGTCAGTATAAATCTTGACATTGTTTAAAAATAATGACAGCTGTCTTAAAACACAAAAACCTGGCTTATAAAGTATATTCTGAGAATCCCAAGTAAGACCATACTTTATTTTTACATACACAATTTTTCACTTGGAATTTACACCCGTCCAGCTGGAGTTTAACTAACACAATTGAATCTATATGTATCAGGGGTGATCTACTTGGTTTCAATGTGAGCCCTATGACAATTATATATTTGTCACAGTGATCTGGACAATAGTAGAATGGCAAATGTTATGCCATAGGGAGTTTACCATCATGGAAAATGGATGCATGGGGGTAATTTTAATATATTTATACATTGCTGAAATACCATTTTTTAACAATACATGTATTTCTTTATTCAATAAATAATGTTTTGTATAATGCACATGGTGTCTTTAACATCAAATTACACATACAATTGGTACATTTTGTCGAGTCTGTTAATCAGGTTGCTTTTCTCTGAAGTATTTGATTTTTTTTATACTGTGGACTCAAAACTTTGTGAGCTCAATTACATTTTTAGTAGGGCTTTTAAGTCTAATGTGTATAAGACCATACTTTACTTGATTCAAAGTCAATGATTAAATTGGAAAGGGTCCAGCATAAAGACTGTCACATTTCCTAGTGCTATATTAACTCACTGAGCTCAAACATAAGTATCTTATGGAATATTGACTAGTATTACACTACTGATACACTGCTGATACTAGAAGCATGACTAGTTTCCATGTTATACATTTAACTCTGTTATAATTTACCTATAAGAATTATGTTTATTGTCTGCTCTTCAATATGTTTTACAATTGTATTTGTAAGTAAATTAATGTCAGGCCACAATTTCTAATGAATGTCTACAAATAGGTTAGAATAGTGTTGCTGCTATTGGATGGTGTTGCTGTTGTATGTTCCTCCCCCCACATGTATTTTATGCTTTTTTTTTCTTATACATACCCTCTTCAGCTGTCTTTAGGCCATTCATGTCACACACAGGTCCTTTACCCCTTCTCCAACACTGGTGTGGTCTTGCAGAGCTTAGCCCTGCCATGATGACATGATCACAAAGTGAGTGCAGGATGCTGTGATGATGCGCCATCATGGGGTGGGTCCATGATGCCTTTCAGTCACTGGATGTCTTCAGTCTTTCAGCAAGCCTCATTTAACCCAAAAGTTTAAGGATATCTAATGGCAAAAATGGAGCTATGGGGATAGGGGGGAGAGTGCCTGAGCTAGAGCTTTTAAATCTCCTGGGATACCTTTATTAAAACAATTTGAAAAAAGTAACCTTCAACAAAATATGTGAGTCACCAGGCCTTTTTCTCCCTAAATCCCCTCGAATACTAGAGCTTTTTCTTTCATTTCAGCGATGTCTCGGTTCTGCACATTATACCTTTTAGTGTATGTAATCTATCTTAACGTATTATGCAACTTTTTGGGGGACATATAGGGATTTAATTAGTTAGCAAATGTAGATACATATATTTTATTTGATTGATTTTTACTGGGAATAATTGAGCACATCCATATATTCACTGCAAAAATAATAACAGTCTGCTGATTAAAAATATCACATTAATGTGACATTTATGTAATGTAGTTAACTGGTTACTCTGAAAGTGGACCTATGCATTTTACTTTAGGACAACTTAATTCCCCTTTTGATGCTATATTACGATGTAGGCAAGGGGAAAAAATGGTTTACATACATTTTTTGAATAACATTAGGGTAAGATCAATTTGTGTTGATCAGGCCACAAATTAGCACAACAGATACTTTTTTACTGGTTTGCGATGGCTAAAAATTCGATTGACTTTGTGTTTACTTACTTTACCATTTGATGCTTGCGCAGTAAAGGCAACTGTTAGCCAGATCAATTGATATTGTTGTTGGGACCTGGGGATTAATCTAGGGCGGGAATATTTGTATTTATGTTTAGTATGTACACACATGGTCTTCAGAAGCGTCGGCGCTGATTGTTGTAGCTCCTGTGCTTAGTGCTGGACCCTGACTGTCAGTAAAAGCATTATAGTTCCAGCACTAGAGCCAGCAGAGACTCAGAGGAACTTCTAACCCCTACACCATTTTAAAGATGAGCTGGAGATGAACAGCCACTCTCCCTACACCACTTAAAAATGGCACCCATAGTTGTAAGTGGTTAACATTTGTTAATTTTTTATTGAATGATCCACTACATGAAAGTGCCTAAGATGTGGCTAGAATACTCTGAAATGTTTTGCAAAATAGGTTTGTCTTTATATTTCAGTCTCAGGGGAAGCTAGTAGCATTACACACCTGCTGTCTTTGAATGATATTGAAGGACAATGACAGTAAGCTGACAGTAAAAAATTACATATATGAGGCATATATAGCAGTTTTTGTTTTTCTGAATCTCCCTGTAACATAGTTGTATTACCTATTAATCCTGCCAGTAAGCCTTTTGTTTTCCAATTTCCTTTAACAGACCAAGCTGTCCAGTAAAAGTAGTGCTTACAATGACCAGTGTTTATTCATATAGTTAAAAGTTAAAACCTTTATCCCAAATGGAAAAAAAAACTATTGCTATAACTACTTAAAAAGTATTGGTTGGAGTTAGGCTGTAACTTGTTAGTCACCTTTCAAAAGTCCATCTAAATATACTAGTTCATCTAACACTACCTTTTCTTCAGAATACAGTGCTGCTATCCAAAGTTGGCTACACTGCTCCTCCATAGATGCAATAGAGGAATGAATGTAGCCATCTTAAAACAGGTTTGTTACTTTCTGGATCACAAGGTAAACATAAAGCCTAAAAAAAGAAAAATACTGCAGTCACCACATCTAAGGACTGGAAAGCTGCAATATATTATATTTTTGTTCTTCATTAAAGGAGAACTATGAGATGAGTGATTTCCACTCACCTCATAGTTCTAGCCGACCTGTGACAATGAGAAAGTCACAGGTCGGCTCAGTAGATCGGGAGGTGAGCGAACACATACCAGGTTCGCTCACCTCTTCATCCTGTCACGGCTCTCTGCCGTGACAGGGGGAGGGCTGGATTCCCCTCTCCCCGCTCCGATCTACCAGCATTGACTGCCGGAACGGACGGGGGAGGGGGCGGGTACAACTGGCTCTGCCTCTAGATAGGCAGAGCCAGCTGTCACTCACACAGCTGGGTGGATCCCGTCATCTATGTCGGGATCCGCGCCGGCTGCGGCGTCTCAGTATACCGCGAGCTGTAGCTCGCGGTATACTGAGCTTAGGGTAACGGGAGTACGCTAGTTTGTGTCCTCCCGTTACCCTAAGGAGAACTA
>NW_017306677.1:1261905-1263270 GCF_000935625.1 Nanorana parkeri
AATTTTTTACATAAGTCGATTATTTACAGTTTTGCATACCTTCATTTTTTTACCTTTTCGCAAAAAGGCGCAAATTACAAATTTGCTAATATTTGTTATTTATTAACTCAATACAGTTTTATCTTTTAGATTTAGGCAGAAAATAATTTTTTTTGTGCACAGATACTGATTTTGGTGTGTTTTAACAATTGAATTGTGTATTTTTATCAGTTTAATATTAATTTGAGAAACATTTGCGCATGCAGGGCCTACAAATCTAATATCACCATCTTTTTATTCTACCGGGCCTGCGCTTTCAGAAAATATATGGTTTGGGGGGTCTTTTACAAACGCTAGCAATGCAGCAATTGAAAATCAAATCAATAGGAAACAAATGCAAAAAATGCAAAAATGGCTTGGCCAGCTGATTTGAAAAATGTTCCGGAGGGCTTGGCAGCCAAAGGGTTAAGATACACTTTAGGCTTCACATATGGCTACAAAGTGATTACTGTTTAGCATGCGTGGCTTAATGCTGATGTGCTTAAGTTGAGGGGGGGAGTTCACTTTAATGACTAGAGGATCATGTTCATTACTTAACTTACAATACAGATGTATATTAGAGGAGAACAAAAAAACAGAATAAAGAGCACAACTGACTTCATGCATTTAAAGAATATCGCACTGTAGTTCATTAAAAGTAACTAAACTTTATTAGGAGCAACACAATACCACTTTCACCTGGAAGCAGAAGCCATTCCATGAGAGGTAATGTTTAGCAATGTAGACTCTTAACGGGTCCAGAACTTACATATTATGCTGTACTCCATCTGGTTGTTTTGTGAGTGATTTTATCTATTTATGATATTAAATACATAAATCAGTAGTATATAGTGGATATGTAAGGTACACACTCAGCAATTCTGATATTTCTACAATATCAAAATTACTATTTCCTCCATTGACTGAGGGGGACCCCCTGATGTTATCCATATGCCCGCCCATGATACTTTTAACAGACACAAACATGGCTCCATGATAACTTCAGTGTTACATTAAAGCGACATTAAACCTTTGCTTTTTTTTATTTGCATGCAAGGGAGGCACACATGGTATGCAGATCCGTTGTTCTTTTTTTAACAAATGTTTCAATTTTTCGTTCTCTAGTGGGTCCTTGCATCGCTCTCCCTCGCCCCCTTCATGGGTGCCTCCATCAGCTAAGTGTCTGTGCACACATGTGTGTGCATTCCCAGTGGCTCCCGCAAATCGCTGTGAGTGTCCATAGACACATACAGCCTTGTGGCAAGGCCCTGCCCCTCCTCTCAACAGGTTGATTGACAGCAAAAAGAGCCTATGGGGTTGATTTACTAACCTCACAAACACGCCACA
>NW_017306678.1:0-787 GCF_000935625.1 Nanorana parkeri
CTTTTACCTGAAAATAGTGAAGTCGACATATGACATCTCGCAGTGCAGAGGAGGTGCCTCTAGGACGCAGCGCCCTGTGCGCCCTATCCAGCTCCACTTTTTGCAATGCCGGAGTACCAAGCACAGTGTTAAATAGAATTTGCAATTTGGCGTGGAGGTCTTCTGGTCCATCTGCCTCTGGGAGCCCTTTGATTCTCAAATTATTTCTCCGTCCTCTATTATCTAGATCTTCAACTCTGCGTTGTAGCTCTCGAATTTCAAAGGAATGATCTATTTGCTGCGACTGTATCTTATAAACCACTTTTTTTGTCACCTGCAGGTCTTCTTCCACATCTGTCACCTGTTGGGCCAATTGCCTGAAATCATCCCGTAATGATTGTATTTCTGCTTTACACGTTGTTCTGACCTCCTGTATGAGGAGTTTAAAGTCTGTTGTTGTGGGGATGTGTTTAATGTAATCCCTCCATGAAGAGTATTCCGGTTCATCAGGTTCAGATAGGAGCGGAGCATCTGTCGTTTCTGTATCGTTGTGGGGGACCTGCTTCTCTGAAACTGCTTGCTTTCGTGCTGATTGCAGTGTCTCAGTCTGCTTTGGTGCTTGATGCTTTGGTGCTTGATTTTTCGTGGCCGGTAGGTGGCGCTGTGGCGTAAGAAGTGGTGAACTGGGCTGTTGCGATGCCCTGAGTTGCTGCTTACTAGAGGCCCCGGCTTTAAGATTCCTCTGCGGCCTTGGCACGTTGCTTGGAGGTGAGGCCCAGGAATCTGCAGACGCCGTCGGGGGAGTATC
>NW_017306678.1:1213-105317 GCF_000935625.1 Nanorana parkeri
GTCTTTGGCGTTTTTTTTTTCATTTTTTGCTGCGGCTGTGCAGCAAAAAATGCACAGGTGGCTGTTAGGCTGCTTTTTCTGATGGTCCCGGCGGAGCTCTTAGAAAGTGTGGCTGGTTCAGTCGGCCATCAAGCCACGCCCCCGAATCATATCACTTTTATTTAACCATTCACAAATGCCCCTCACCATTAAACCATGACACATAAAACACCATGGTTTTCACCCAGTTTAAAACAATAAAAATGACTGAGCTGTGCTACTTTGCTCAGCAAAATGCATATTTTGCTACTCCCTTCAAATCTCAGGGTCCTTTAATACTAGCAGTCATGCTCAAAAAAATTCATCAGTGGTAAAATATCACAAAGTTTTGAGACAAAGGGGTTGATTTACTAAAGGCAAATAGGCTGACTTTTCAAGGGAGTATGCACATTGCAGGGAAGTTTTCCTTAGCTTGGTAAATGTGGTGAGATTTCACTTTGCAAATAATACACAATCATGTGTAAGGTACATAAAAACACAGTATTTTCGGCTGATGGAAGTCAGCAGAGGTTCAAGCCATTCACTAAGCTAAGAGGAAACTGTAGAGAGGGGGGCTCCTGGCAACCCTGAGACCATTTCTCTGCTCCCCAATCCTACTCACCTCCTGTTGACTTTCAAAGGCAGAAGTCTGCAAATCAAAACAGCAGGGGGCCTACACACTGGGCACCGAGACAAGCCAGGACATGTCTGCTGTTTTCCTCCATTCTAACCTCCCCAGAACAAAGGACACATGAGGGGAGGGGGTTAGTTGCTCAGCAACGGCCTGTGTACTCCCCCTTCCCTCCCCTCTCATGCCGGCCCCTCCCGGGGCCTTTGTAAGTGTTGGTGGGAAGGCTGCATGCTCTCTTCCTCGTTGACTGGTGGACTAGAGGCTGCACTGAGGCCGGTCTCTGTCTGTGGATTCAAAGGGATACGGACTTAACCAATTGAGAAGGCACAAAAAAGGCAGCAAGATTGGGAAGCTGCAAACACTCGTGTGGCTGCCCCTGTGCCTGCGGTGAGGGAGGCCCCAAGGTTTTCCCGCAAAGACTTCAAGCCCTTCCAGGAAAATATGGGGGATGTGGAAGGGTTCTTCCAGGACTTTGAGCACCAGTGTGAACTGCTGGAGGTTCCACCCTCAGACTGGACTCGCTACATGGTGGTACTGTTAGATGGAGGAGCTGCTGAGGCCTACCGAATGCTGGACCCAGCAAAGAAAAGGAACTATAATGATATGCGGAGGGCAGTGCTGGGCTATTATGCTGTGTCACTCAATTCAGGAGCACGCCCCGTATTCAAGATAATTCCTTTAAAATGTATGCGCACAAAATATCTCGTTGTCTTCCAGCCACTTGTCGCCGGTGGCTGGCCCATTCCCCAGACTAAGAAACAAGTCCTGGCATTTCTGGGAACTGCTAACTACTATCGAAAATGTGTTCCTCATTTCAGCACAATAGCCAAACCCCTGACGGACCTCACCAAGAAGACAATGCCCCGACTGGTAAGGGGGACCCCGGCCTGCCAAACATCCTTCCAACAGCTGCAAGATGCGCTCACCCATGACCCTGTCCTAGCAGCACCAAACTACAAACGAAGATTCATTGTGCAGACTGACGCTTCTATGTATGGCCTGGGGGCTGTTCTCAGCCAAGTAAACGATGATGGGGAGGAACACCCGGTCGCCTTCCTTAGCAGGAAACTACTAGACAGGGAGGTGGCCTATGCTACCATTGAAAAAGAATGTTTGGCTGTGGTATGGGCGCTGAAGAAGTTGCAGCCATACCTGTACAGACGTGAATTTACTGTGGTGACTGACCATAATCTCCTCACCTGGCTTAGTCGAGTTTCAGGGGATAATGGACGCTTGCTGCGGTGGAGCCTAGCACTACAGCCTTACAACTTCACTATCCAATATAGGCGAGGTGGCCAGCACCAAAATGCAGATGGGTTATCCCGTCAGGAGGATCGGTAATCGTTAGAGGTGCCTGGCCCATGCAACAGCCAGGTGACCCGTAAAGACCCCTGGCTGGTACATGTTCAAAAGGGGGGGAGGGATTGAAGAGAGGGGGGCTCCTGGCAACCCTGAGACCATTTCTCTGCTCCCCAATCCTACTCACCTCCTGTTGACTTTCAAAGGCAGAAGTCTGCAAATCAAAACAGCAGGGGGCCTACACACTGGGCACCAAGACAAGCCAGGACATGTCTGCTGTTTTCCTCCATTCTAACCTCCCCAGAACAAAGGACACATGAGGGGAGGGGGTTAGTTGCTCAGCAACAGCCTGTGTACTGCCCCTTCCCTCCCCTCTCAGGCCGGCCCCTCCCGGGACCTTTGTAAGTGTTTGTGGGAAGGCTGCATGCTCTCTTCCTCGCTGAATGGTGGACTAGAGGCTGCGCTGAGGCCGGTCTCTGTCTGTGGATTCAAGGGATACGGACTTAACCCTTCCTGTTCTGCTCCACTGCTGCTGTGAGGACTGCTGGGATCTGTTGTTTTACCCGTACTGGATGTACTCACACGGTGCCTTGTTACCTGTTGGATTACCTCTTGCTGCACCTCTGACCCCTGGACTACTAGCCTTGTGACACTGCTGAGGCCTACCGAATGCTGGACCCAGCAAAGAAAAGGAACTATAATGATATGCGGAGGGCAGTGCTGGGCTATTATGCTGTGTCACTCAATTCAGGAGCACGCCCCGTATTCAAGAGAATTCCTTTAAAATGTATGCGCACAAAATATCTTGTTGTCTTCCAGCCACTTGTCGCCGGTGGCTGGCCCATTCCCCAGACTAAGAAACAAGTCCTGGCATTTCTGGGAACTGCTAACTACTATCGAAAATTTGTTCCTCATTTCAGCACAATAGCCAAACCCCTGACGGACCACACCAAGAAGACAATGCCCCGACTGGTAAGGGGGACCCCGGCCTGCCAAACATCCTTCCAACAGCTGCAAGATGCGCTCACCCATGACCCTGTCCTAGCAGCACCAAACTACAAACGAAGATTCATTGTGCAGACTGACGCTTCTATGTATGGCCTGGGGGCTGTTCTCAGCCAAGTAAACGATGATGGGGAGGAACACCCGGTCGCCTTCCTTAGCAGGAAACTACTAGACAGAGAGGTGGCCTATGCCACCATTGAAAAAGAATGCTTGGCTGTGGTATGGGCGCTGAAAAAGTTGCAGCCATACCTGTACGGACGTGAATTTACTGTGGTGACCGACCATAATCCCCTCACTTGGCTTAGTCGAGTTTCAGGGGATAATGGACGCTTGCTGCGGTGGAGCCTAGCACTACAGCCTTACAACTTCACTATCCGATATAGGCGAGGTGGCCAGCACCAAAATGCAGATGGGTTATCCCGTCAGGAGGATCGGTAATCGTTAGGGGTGCCTGGCCCATGTAACAGCCAGGTGACCGGTAAGGACCCCTGGCTGGTACATGTTCAAAAGGGGGGGGAGGGATTGTAGAGAGGGGGGCTCCTGAGATCATTTATCTGCTCTCCAATCCTCCCCACCTCCTGTTGACTTTCAAAGGCAGAAGTCCGCAAATCAAAACAGCAGAGGGCCTACACAGTGGGCACCGAGACAAGCCAGGACATGTCTGCTGTTTCCCTCCATTCAATCCTCCCCAGAACAAAGGACACATGAGGGGAGGGGGTTAGTTGCTCAGCAACAGCCTGTGTACTGCCCCTTCCCTCCCCTCTCAGGCCGGCCCCTCCCGGGACCTTTGTAAGTGTTTGTGGGAAGGCTGCATGCTCTCTTCCTCGCTGAATGGTGGACTAGAGGCTGCGCTGAGGCCGGTCTCTGTCTGTGGATTCAAGGGATACGGACTTAACCCTTCCTGTTCTGCTCCACTGCTGCTGTGAGGACTGCTGGGATCTGTTGTTTTACCCGTACTGGAAGGATGCTTGCTGCGGTGGAGCCTAGCACTACAGCCTTACAACTTCACTATCCAATATAGGCGAGGTGGCCAGCACCAAAATGCAGATGGGTTATCCCGTCAGGAGGATCGGTAATCGTTAGAGGTGCCTGGCCCATGTAACAGCCAGGTGACCGGTAAGGACCCCTGGCTGGTACATGTTCAAAAGGGGGGGAGGGATTGAAGAGAGGGGGGCTCCTGGCAACCCTGAGACCATTTCTCTGCTCTCCAATCCTCCCCACCTCCTGTTGACTTTCAAAGGCAGAAGTCTGCAAATCAAAACAGCAGGGGGCCTACACACTGGGCACCGAGACAAGCCAGGACATGTCTGCTGTTTCCCTCCATTCTATCCTCCCCAGAACAAAGGACACATGAGGGGAGGGGGTTAGTTGCTCAGCAACAGCCTGTGTACTCCCCCTTTCCTCCCCTCTCATGCCGGCCCCTCCCGGGATCTTTGTAAGTGTTGGTGGGAAGGCTGCATGCTCTCTTCCTCGTTGACTGGTGGACTAGAGGCTGCGCCGAGGCCGGTCTCTGTCTGTGGATTCAAAGGGATACGGACTTAAGTTTAACCCTGTCTGTTCTGCTCCACTGCTGCTGTGAGGCCTGCTGGGATCTGTTGTTCTACCCTTACCGGATGTACTCACACGGTGCCCTGTTACCTGTTGGATTACCCCTTGCTGCACCTCTGATCCCTGGACTATTAGCATTGTGACTCTGGTTCTACTCCTTCCTTGTCCCGTTGCCTACCCCAGATAGCAAGTAACTGAGCTGCAAGTTTGAAAATGACTTGCCAAGCTTCACAATTTTGTTGCACAATTACACCAAGTCTGCAT
This sequence comes from Nanorana parkeri, assembly GCF_000935625.1. Lineage (NCBI taxonomy): Eukaryota > Metazoa > Chordata > Amphibia > Anura > Dicroglossidae > Nanorana > Nanorana parkeri. The sequence goes on from NW_017306678.1 coordinate 5,979, forward strand.
TGCAAGTCTCCAGACCAGCAAGCTTGCAGAGCTCTTGCTAGGACCTGCAGGACTCTTGCTGTAGACTTGCTAAGCAAATTTGCTTCAAATTCAAAAAGTGTCAACTAGAACTTGTGCTGCAAGTGTTCTGCAAGTCTACAACCTGCCATGGAATGTGTGCAGCAAGTTAACAAGAATTACAATTTAAACGTGGCACAAGTTTGTGGCAAGTTATCCTTGCTATCTGGGACCTTCTGGGTGGACCTTCCCCGTGGCCTGCAACCCCCCAGGACCTAACCCCGGCCTTTGTATCTTGATTTGTATACCTGAATTCCCCAATAAACACCCTGTACGCCGGGTTCCGTGTGATTTGCCTCTGTGTATTCTCTCTGCGCTCCTAGTTCGTCACAGAAACATCCCCTGCAAAATGCAAATCCCCTTGAAAAGTGAACAGACTATTTTCCTTTAGTATGTCAACCCCAAAAGTATCTAACTGGTTTGGTGTAGCTCTTTAATCTGCACCAGGGAATACCTTATATCTAAACTCCTCCAAATGAAAGTATGTACATATATGCCTTCAAATGGCTACTTTTCAACTGGTAAGAAAAATATTTAAATTGTCAGCACGGGCAGTGTCTTCACTTTTGTAGCTTCTCTAGTTTTGCAGCCTAGCAGCAAAGTTCTACTAGACAGTTTATAGGGATGGTTATCTCAAAGGAAATTGTGGAATTGTTTAGTGAGCAACACCAGTGTTAAACATATAGCTGATCACCCAGGCTACATGAAGATGGACTTGACACTTGTTTTTCAGTTGTACTTTACTGGCCACACCTCAGGTTATAATGAAGACATCATTACCTTCAACACCATAGCTACTCAGTGATTTTGAACAGCTCAGTTGTGCAACTAAATTTACCCATGATTAACTGCTGAAGAATAGATTAGATGTAGTACAGATGTATTGCTTATAATTGCACAATGCTGTATCTGTGCAGTGTTCATGGCTACTACATGCTACTGCATAGCTTTCACCATACAAACTATTGCTCTATTGAAAATCAGTCACTTCTCTTCAGTAATTAATTGTTGGTGATTTTAACATGACAGTGCTACTGAAATCCACTTACAGTAAAGAAAACACTCTTTAAATCCTGCCAGACAGGCAACACAATTTCAAATGACAAAGATACCTGTACAACAATGGCACTTGCTCCACATGCAGTTGAGTTGTAGTAAATGTATCTGAAGCAAAGCATAGATGCAAAGACAGCATACCACAGTCGCCCAAATGTACAGCATTTGTGGCATATGTAACTTGTTAAGTGAGCTAGTAATTTGTGATGATCATTTGTAGAAGAATAGTTTAGTTGTCTGTACAGCATTGACTTTCTACATTTGTCAGCTTGGCCCTAGACACTACTATCCTTCTTTAGTTATTTTAAGTGCCAATAGACATAGTACAATAAACATCAAAGAAACACTCAAGTTTTCATTCTTATGACTGCTTTTATATTACAATGGAAATTTCTGATAGCTTGTACATTTTTTCCAAATGATGAGAACCTAAGGTCAGAGGATGAAAATGACTTAAAAGTAAAAGGCAACAGAGAACATGTTACTTTATTGTTTTTTTTACTTTTTTCTTTCAACTTCTTTGCATGCACTAGAGTACTGCCTTTAATTATCCACGGTTGAGCATAGGCTATTATGTCATTTGTATTTAGCCTAGAGAAATAAAACAGATTTACTGCACAACACACAAGCATGCACACATCTCCAATTCAAGTTATCTTGACAGTATATTTTTAGCACATATTTTTAGTTAGAACATTTTTTCAAGCGAATACTTGATGGACTTATGTCTTTATTCAACCTCAAATACTATGCAACTATGAATACAGATTCTGCATGCTTATACATTTTAATATATGAGTAAGGTTGGCAATATATAAGCATTTCTAAAAGATCAAACTTAAAAATAGTCCTTTCTCACCTGAACTGCTTATTCAACATCCAACCCATATCTAGTAATATGTCCCTGGACTATGATGAGGGGTTATGGCTTCATTATACATTTTTCTAACCATGGTTTGTTTCTAAACATCTAAACTGACCTTATAACCTAGCACTTCTGTAGTTTCAGAGTTGAAGTTGAACTGATAAAGCATCTTTCAACACAATAATGATACAAAGCAATAGCACTAGCAAATATACACTGTACAAGGAATGGCTCTAAAAGAAGAAACTGAGGGTTATGGACTGGTCTAGTCATAGCCCTGATTGCCATTTAACTTTTGTGGGGGCAGTTGATGCAAGGGAACCCACACACATATTAAAGTGATGGAACTTTACATGTAGGAGTGGCCAACAATTTCAGCAACTCAAAGAGACTGTTAGGCAGTAATGTAAAATGCCTACAATTCAATTCTGTTGAATTGGAAATAGCAGCTTATGAGGCCAAGGGTGCCCTTATGTTTTCCAGAGTACACCATCACATCTTATTTAATTCAACTATATTATCTTTATCTGTAGACACTACTTGAATTAAGATCTAATGTCATGCAAATATGTTAAAAAGTTACATGACTTTGTTTATACTGTGTATATATATGTATATATTATTTACATATCATAAAATTACACAATTCCACATATAATTGCTTACTATTAAAAATAAAATTGTAAGCACATACAATATGTAGCCCAGGCAAGTTTACTGTGCTTGTTAAGATGTACAAATATTTGGTCTTAATGCTCGATTTTCCTATTCGGCACAAGTTTAAATGGGAAGATATGTGAATTTGTAAGCAATAATATGATTTATTTTAGAATACTGTGACTTTCTCCTGAAGAAGTGGGCGGCCATGAAACGCATAGGCCCACTTTGACTAGCAGATAGAAACTGGCCAGTAGTTCAGTGAGGTTGATGCAAAAATGTCTTGTCGTTGTCCAAATGTTCTTAAAATTGGACTCAATATACTAGAGAAAAGGAGTACATGCAGGTGTTTTAATGCAAGAGTTAAGAAATAACTTTTAATGAGCATTTTAAATTTACTAGAGACAAAAAGCACAGATAGGGGTTTTCATACAAGATTTAGGATACTGCAGAAGATGCAGCAGTGTAATATTGGACAGCACCAAGACAAATTAATCAGGAATAATTAGACTAACCAGTGTATGCCTAACTTTTATTTTTACTATAGAGATGGGGGTGCAATGAATATGGCTGATTGTGTGAGATGATTTTGATGCATACTGTTTTTGTTCTTAGTTTTGTGCTTTTTTCTTTCAAAAGATGCAGTATCATGCTACAAACATAAGGCAGGTACAAGAACAGGTTGGCAATAAAAGTTATGCTGCACTTCGAGTACCCCAAAATTAAAAAGAAATGCCCTATCAACATTAATCCTAGCCTATCCTAGTCTGTAAGCCAAAAAAAATATTTTTTTAATATTTATAATTTATCATTATTTATATAAATCTCTATTTTTTTTTCTACTTTTTTAACTGTTTTAACTGTTTTTCTATTCTGCTCGGTACCACAGAGGTACCGTGCAGAATAACCGCGCCGAATGCCGCTCGGCGGCATTCGGCTATTCACTCACTGCTGTTCGGCATCTATGAGAATAGGCCGAACAGCAGCGAGTAGCCTGCCGGAGCTTTGGCTCAGCCGTTCCAGATGTTGGATTGGCTGAGTCGAACTCCTTCTGCACTTTGGGTTGGCCGAACATGCTGAGCATGTTTGGCCGACCCGAAGCCAACCGCAGCAAGCCGATGTACGGCTGATTTTATTTGGTGTAAGGCTGAAATCAGCCGTACAAGCCTGAAGTGAATAGCCGAACAGGCTACGGGAGCTTTGTGAATAGACCCCTAAATAAACCTCAAAAATAATTACAGACAAAAATGAAACAGAATTAAAGTACAATTTCCTAACTGACTCTAATCTTTCCCTGTGCAGTTTGTCAGATTTCTCTATTCTTTCCTTTCAACAACCTCCAATACACAGACACTTTGGCTGCTCAGTGCCCCGCTCTTTATAGTAAGGGGGCTGGCAAATAACAAAACCCACATTTTTGGCCCTTCAAAGCTAGCTGACCTACGTTCAAAGACCCCTGCAGTGCATTATGGATGCATTGAATTCAGCCAGGCAAATTCCACAATTCCATAAAGCCTTAAACCCTAAACAGGATCCTAATCCCTAATATTAAGTATGGCAGACAAAGGACATAATAGTAGTTCTTATAGTTCACTTGAATAGACATTATTTTTATTCTTTACATGTTGATTGGTAGAAATCTAAAACGTGCTTACATTATCTAGAATTCAGTGCCACCATTTTACATTTCCTTTAAACTGGTTTAACTGTTTTCAAACAGTATTAGGAAAACTTACCTTGCCCCCTGGTGGTGGGGTTCTCTGGACCGTCCTTCATTTGGTTCAGGTTTGCAGATACCCTGCATGTTGCTGATTAGCTTCATTGGGCTCAGGATTGGAGGCCCTAGCTTTTGAAAAGCAATGTATTTGCATGGCTCGGTTTTTAAATCTTAGCAGCTTTCCAAGCTTTAATAGCTTCAGAGCTGTTTGGTAATTCCAACTTAAAAGGCTAATTGTAAGTAAGGAGATGACAACCAGCACTGAGCAGACAGGTTTTCCAAAATTAGCTCAATGCAGTGATACTTGCCAGCATTTTTTCCAGCATTCCATCACTTTCCTCAAAAACTATTTAAAATATGAAAATAAATATTTGCCTGAAGCCTCACTATTCATCTTGTCAAACAATAACCACATTTGGTGGTGGTTTATTAAAGTTTTTATTATTAACACTAGTTTTTTTTCTTTCATAAAAGCAGTCAAGTATTTTGCCTGCAACTGTTTCACTGTTAGGGATACATTGTGAGAATGTTGTATACATGAAAATTCTTTAACTTGGAGCATCTCTGAAGACCTTATCTAACCCTGTCTGTATCTAAATAAACTAGTGTGGGGAAGCATGTGATAGGTGACAGTTATTTTTAGAAAAACATTGTTATTAGCATTGTCAGCAAACAGAGTTCCATAAATACCATGTCATAAATCCACATGTTGGCTCTTCCCCTGCTTAAATGAATGTAAGGGGAAATGTTTTGTTTAAGTGATCGCTAAGGATATGAGTCATTTGTTGATAAAAAAGGACACAAGTTGCACTAGATCATAGAAATAATATAATATTTAAATTATCCTTAAAATGTATGTAAACCCTAAGTTACACTTAGTTTGCTAAAGCTCTTTGTATCAGAAATAATTACCTTTTTTTAATAGCTGTTTTTATATTCACTATATACACTATTTATACACACTATTTATTGTACAGTACACACAACATTTAATATTGCCATATCTGTATTGATCAGGTATGTGGACGGCCTCCATGTCCGCGCCCTGCTGACAACGGCCTCCATGTCCGCGCCCTGCTGACGACGGCCTCCATGTCAGCGCCCTGCTGACGACGGCCTCCATGTCAGCGCCCTGCTGACGACGGCCTCCATGTCAGCGCCCTGCTGACGACGGCCTCCATGTCCGCGCCCTGCTGCTGACAGCCTCCATGTCCGCGCCCTGCGTTCAGCTCAGGATATGGTTAGTTTAGGCTGCTACTATGACATTTAGAGGGTTATTCGGCTAGCTTCAGCCGCCAGAGCCCTTCGGTTCAGTCGAACTGAAGGGCTGCTGTATGGGCTATACCCTATAGCCCATACAGCTCCCAAAGGTGGCCGAGCGGCTCAGCCAAGCCGAAGGAATATGCTCGCAACTGACAGCTGGGTGGAGCCAACCGTGATCTAACGGCTGGCTCGCCCAGTTGCAATGACAGCTAACCTTGGGATGCTGAACTGTCATTAAACAATAACAACTGGGGAGTGCCGGCCGTGACTTCACGCCCAGTTGTTATTCATTGGCCGAGACTTGCAAGAAGACTCTAGCAGGTCCCGGGCCAATAGGAAACAGTTGGGAGGAGCTAGCAGTCACTGCTAGCTCCGCCCAATTGTTTTTAAAAAAAAAAGAAATCTTTATTTATTTTTTAATTTATCATTTATTTAAATTTTTAAACATTTTTTTCTGCTTTTTCCCCCCAACTTTTTCACTGACTTTCTATTCTGCTCGGTACCACCGAGGTACCGAGCTGAATAGCCAAGCCGAATGCCGCTCGGCGGCATTGGGCTATTCACTCACTGCCGTTCGCCCCTATGAGAATAGGCTGAACAACACCCACGTACACTAGATAGTAGGTGCTATCACAGGCTCATGACTATGGACCCTTTTTAAGTTATAGAAAGGATCATATTTCTGATATAATAAACTCCTGTTTTGCATCTTTGTTAAAAAGGCCCTGCTAGACTGTAGAAATGTGAAGGGATGTTAAAATAGAGCACTTGAGAAAGAATTCAGCTTCACCAAAACACCACTCATCCGATATGAGTGCTATACAGCCAGAGCACCTGGAGGAGGTAGAGGAGTGGATTATTAAGCATTTATCATCCTCCCTCTGTCAGGGGCAGAGTAGCACACTGTCATCAGCAGCTGCAAATGTGCCTTATTCCTACTCCTCTTCCACAGCTAATCCAACCGTCGCCTTGCAAACTGGCATACAGGCATTGGCTGAATTATTTCAGCACAGCTTTACTAACTTGCTGTAGGAGGATGCACAGCAGCTTATTCTTTCATATGAGGAGGAGCGGGACAGGAGCATAGAGAAAGAGAGACAACGGGCAGTGAGAACTAATGGCCAGTGATGTTCCTGCAGCTGCAGCTATTGCCAAGTTGGCTCCAGTGATGAGGGGGCTGTGGAGGATGATGAGGTCTCAGACTGTATCTGGGTGCAAGAGATAGTAGAGGAGGAAATTGAGGGAAAGGCACAACATCAGCTAGACTGGATGTCATCCAGGGGCAGCTTGCAGAGAAGTTGGTGCAGGCTACCACAGGTGCAGGCTACTGGTATTTCCAGGTCCACTCTGCAGAGTTCAATAGTGTGGGCCTTTATAAACTTGTACTGGAGACAGCATCTCCATTTCGCTGGACAACTTAGTCAGTGGCAGGGTTCACATGACCACAGCACATGGTCCACTAATCATGGGCAGGGACATTACATCTTGTTCACTGGGTAAATTTGTTGATGGTCAGGAACGATGCAGGATAGGGCACACTGCTGGAATTGATGGTGCCACTCTACATTCGTCAACTTGGTGATGGTGACAGCTCAGTCATCTCCACCCCTTCTTTTCAATGGCCTCATCTGGTGAGTGATCAAAGCTACCAGTCCCCCCAAACAGCCAAAAGGCTATGCAATGGCCCAGACAAAAATCTGTCATGCTGTTTAGCAGCTGCTATGCCTGGGGACAGGGGTCACACTGGGGCAGCAATTCTATCAGCTCTGCAGGGGTAGGCCCAGAGGTGGATAATCCCACACCATCCTGTGCCAGGAAAGGCTGTGTGTAACTTAGGCACCAACTTGATGTCCACCCTTCAAGAAGGAAAGTTCACACACCTGCCTTGCCTGGCACACATTCTGAACCTGGTGGTGCAGCAGTTGTTAATTAGATGCCCTGGCATACATCATCTTTTTAGGAAAACAAGAGTGTGTAGCCCCTTCAGGTGGTCATACACAGTCAGTGTTTAGTGTTTTTGTTTGACTATGGCTCCAACAACATTATCATAATGTACAGTGTAAATCTCCTGCCACCGCTGCAGGCCTGTGACAAACACCACCACCACCATTACCATCTCATGCCATCCCATGTAGGCCTGCTAGCATTACCATCTCATGCTGTCCCTATAGCTGTCATCTGCTATGGCACTGTCAGGGTGCCACACTAAAAGTATCTGTTTCTCTGTAGTAGAAATTGTTTAACTTTTTATGGATGGTCAATCCTGGATTATAAATCAATTTTTGCATGCCACAGAGGAGAAGGAAGCGCTCCTTAGTTGTGTCATATGACACAGTCAAGGGGAAGGTTAGGAGTACTTGTACTTACCCTCACACTTGAGGGTGTCACACCATCTTGAGTTTCTTATTCTTCCATTTCATGATGTGCAGGGTGTTGTTGCAATATTTCTGACTCTTGACTCTGGCATAAACTGTAATCTTTTTCACCCAATAAAACTGCCTCATCTCTCCCTCTTACAAAGTAAAACTGCTTAAATGTCTAAATAATGTGCAGTGATTCTGCACATTATTTATAGCTGCTGTCTTGAAAAAACACACTATGAATGTAAACTTTTTTGATAAAAAAACGAATCTCTCCCTTTTACATTGTTTCCCAGTCAAGCTGCCGACAGTATCATCGACTCCCCCCCGCACCAAGCCACTGGGCCATATGTCTGGCTATTGGAAAATGGCAATGTATTTTTTATTTCAGCATTCCAAATACCTGGTCCCTGAAATGTGGAGCTGGGTTTTCAAATGTTTTTCGTGAGTTGACATTTTATAAAACTTTGCAGACAAGACACTGCTATGATGGCCAATACCTACCACTGCTGTGAGTGTATTTTATTGCTTTTGTGCTTCAAATATTAAATTTAGTGATGTTTCCACCTACCTCCTGAGCTGATGATTGCCCTAGTGACAATATTTCTACTTCACAAATGATGTTCTGTTTTGGACCTCTGCAGCTGATGTATATTTGTATACATGAGAGCATACATTACCCTTCTTTTCTGTCCTCTATAATAATAATAATGCACAAGGCTGTTGTGCTCTTTTCTTGTTTTTTTGTTCATTATCTCTACAGCTCGTTTTCCTATTTCTATACAAGAGTGGCACACCAAAAACTTTCAATACCACTCCCCCTTGGGAACCCTGTTTCAGTGTGCTGAAGGACTTTTATTTACTGTTTTTAGTGCTATATCCTCTCCTAAATCCCTCTGTTCAAGAAAAATATATGTGGTTCAGTTAATTTTTCCTCATAGCTGAGTTTCTCCATTCCCGTAATTTAGTTGGCTTCTTTGTACCATGTAACCTGCCCAAAACTGAACGACTTATTCAAGATGAGACCATACTAATTTATTTATTACAGGTATTTATGCCGACAATCTATGCAGTGCTTTACATACTGCACATTCACATCCGTCTCTGCCCTCAAGGACCTCACAAACTAAGGGGTCCCTATCTTACATGCACATTGGGCTGATTTAAACAGGAGCCACTTAACCTTCCTGCATGTCCTTGGAGTGTGGTAAGAAACCAGGGAACCAAGAGGAAACCCAAACTAGCACTGAGGGAAGTGTTCTGACCAGGATTTGAACCAGGGACACCCAGTTCTGCAAGGTCAGAAATGCTAACCACTAAGCCACCGTGATGCCACACAGCACAGTGGCAAGTCTCTCTCTCAAGTTTGATGATTTACTAAAGGCATATAGGCTGTTCACTTTACAAGGGAATTTTCACTTTGCAGAGGATGTTTCCCCTTAGTTCAGTGAATTGGGTGAAGCTCCACTGACTTCCATCACCCAATCGTGTACAAAAAAAAAAAAAACTGCTTTTTTTAATTTTCATTGAACATGATTAGGTATTCGTTGCAAATTGAAATGTCAACACAATTCACTAAGCTAAGGGAAACGTCCCCTGCAAAGTGCAAAACTTGCAAAGTATACAGCTTATTTGTCTTTAGTCCCTATTTAAGAAAATATCTTACTCACTGAAGAAACTGCAGATTAACATGCTTTCTCTCTTTCTAGCACTACATGTGTCTGTGAGGACACTTGAGGTGAGGAGTGTGACTGTTATTCATATATTTTTGCCAGCACATGGAACTCATGTAGGGAAGCAGGAAGTACATTGTTAATAAGAAAAAAAAGTATTTTAAAGGAGAACTATGGGGTCAGGGCTTTCCCCATAGTTCTCCTTAGGGTAACGGGAGGACACAAACTAGCGTCCTCGCGGTATACTGAGACGCCACAGCCGGTGCGGATCCCAACATCGATGTCAAGATCCGCCCAGCTGTGTGAGGGACAGCTGGCTCTGCCTATCTAGAGGCAGAGCCAGCTATACCCGCCCCCGTCCGTTCCGCCAGTCAGCGCTGGTGGATCGGAGTGGGGAGAGGGGAATCCAGCCCCTCCCCTGTCACGGCAGAGAGCCGTGACAGGATCGAGAGGTGAGCGAACCCGGTAGGTAGCTCAAAGAATAGTTAACAATGATAAAATAACTCAATGTAGATTGTATTCTGTATGAGATTATTTAAATCCCTGAAATACTTAAATTATTCATTTTTAACATCTACTATTCATTGAAAATGCACCCAATTGTTTTTAAGGTCAACATATAATCAGATCGGATTTGGCTAAAGAAATACTTAAAGGGTTATAAAACCCTCACTTTTTTGCATACTGCTAGCAGGCAGTAGATATATGCAAAAACTTTTAAAAAAACCTTTTGAAAGAGGTTTAAACTTACCTCTGTCTTCACTGCGCGCTCCCATCTGAACATCTGAAGAGTCTCGGGGGCCACAAAGGATCTTGGGGCGGGCGCATGCGCAGTTCAGGTGTTCGGCCGGGAGACAAGGAGAGACACAAGGTAAGTCTATGGAGCAGCGTGCACCCACACAGACACTGTGGGACATGAGCGAAGAGAAGGACAGAGGAGTCAGCGCTCTGTAGGTAAGTCCCTACAGCAGGATTGGGAAGGGGGGAAAAAAACTTTGACTTTAATGTCACTTTAATGGATCTGGTGGTAAATATTTATCAGATATTTAAAGGATAATTAAACCCAAGAACAAAAATTTAATATATTGCAGCTTACCCATCTTTAGATGTGATGGCTGCATTCATTAAAATTTTCCATGTTAAAAACATTTTTAGCAAGTATTATAAGAAATGCAGTGTCCTTGTCGGTTCCTGTGAGTTGAACTGAAAGCATAAACAATAGTATTCTTTTCTGTAAACTATTGATCTATATAATAAAGATGAACAAAGGCAGACATATTTGTAGTCGAGCGTGAGTGACAATCATGGCACCTTCCATAGACAATAGAGGAGTCAGCGTAGCCACCCAGGGACAGGTAGTGTGTTATGAGAAGGATTACCAGGTAGAAATAAAGTGTGAAAAAAGAAAACTTAAATGTTCACTAAATCTAAGGACCAGTAAGCTACAAAATATTCAGTTTTTGTTCTTGGTTTCAGATATGCGTTAACATAATAAATATTAACTATGCAGAGTAAATAAAAAATAAGCATTGATAATAAAGTAAGTGTGTGTATGCAAACATGCACAAGCACATTTTACCTGCATAAAATGTTGCTATAAAATATTTTAAATAGTCATTTTACAATTAAGTGCCTACAAAGCATTGTATGTAGTAAAGAAATGCAAGATGAAAATGTTGAATAATGCTACTGTATTTTCTATTCTCAGCATAGCCAGACGTGTGTAAAATATGAAGAAAAAAGTCTTTAATTTGTTACTTTGTTTCTATTTTATTTATAAATCAGACTATAGTTGGTGCCATGCAGACTGCACTCCTAGCTACTGGTGCAAAAAGGCTCATTCACTTCCCAAGTCATTAACTCTGAATTTAAGTTCTACTTTTAGCAGTCAATAAAAAAGTTAAAATGGGGCTTGATTTCTGAAGCACAATCCTAAATTGCCATAGAAACAAACTATAAAGCAAATATTTATACAACAAAACGGGGTAATGGATCTTAGAGCTACAATGACACTATATTGTTAGGGCTTTTGTTTATTTTACAGATTCAAAGAAAAGATTGTAGGATCAAAGTGCAGTGCATTGTTTAGAATAAATCACCGACTCCAACATCTCACTTAATAACTTAATAAAGCAGAAAATAAGAATAGTGTGTGTACATTTCTATACAGAAAATCCAATGTTACAGCAAAGTTTCCCTATACCAAGGGTTAGCTCAACACCTATCAGCATTAGAAAATGAGGATGGCAGCATTTGAAATAGGTAGATCAACCCCTTGCATAGGATTTGAGAAGTGCATGACAAAAAATATAGGTTAATTAGTTAAAACGTACCAAATAAATAGCACTTACTGCTATTTAATTTAAAAACAAGAAAAGTTAAGAGCCAAAAACCTTAGATTCTGCTAGTGATATAAACATTAGCTATGTCATTCACTCTTTCAGGATTATACTGAAGGTGTGTAAATACATATGATTGTAGTGGAAGACCAGCCACTTAACAGGCCTGTGCACTTAGAATCTGAAACATATTCATTTTCTCTTCCATTTATTTTTATTTGGTGTACACCATACTGTATCTTGTAATGCAGGTATCTTGCTATATGCTCTTTAGGGTCCCTTACCCATGGACGCTGGCACTTAATAAGTTAAAAAAAGTCACATTGCAAGTATTACTACCATGCAGTTAATTAATTTAATAGTAGAGTAGTTACACTGAACGTGATAATGTAGAATCAATGACTGAAGCCAAGTCCCAGCTTCAGCACCATGGTGGAGTTGGAAAGCAGGCAGGATACCACTTTGAGCAAATGTAGAATTCAAACTATAAAGAGACTTGGTGTGCGATACTAAAGATGGCATGATCTTTAAAAATTTAGAAGGGGCTAATGGGTACAGAAGTGCTTTAGTACACAGTGGATATGGTAAGAGCCAACTTTCCTGCTGATCAGTAAAGATAGGCAATGCTTTATATCAGAGAATACCAGAGAAATCTAAATTATCTTCTTTATTCTGGTGAAACTGTTGTTAGGGGGACATGAAGTGAGAGGGAATCTCTCTAATAGAGCCCCAGATAGCAGTATAAAAACACTCACCTGTTGCTAAGGCATAACTCCCCTCTCTGGCTAGAATAGGCATACATAATTTCCTTTCAGAATTAAATAATGAAGAATCTCTTTTATTTGCAAGAGAGCGTGACTTTGCTGTTTTGGCCAGGAAGGACGCAACACCAAAGACATAACTTAGTATTTTCATGCTATTTTTCCCTCACTTTTAATACTGATAGTGGAGAGTTGTTTCCAGCAACAGGGTGTCTAGTGTGACAAAGGCTGTACAATCAGCTGCAGCCGTAGGTAAACTAACATCAGAATCCGAACAAGATATTTAATTGCCTTACAATGTGACATGTTAACTCAATCAGTCACATGGGCTAACAGGGAATTGAAAAAAGGACACTTTAAACTAAAGTCAACCTATCATACGTAGGGATGCACCGATACTTTTCGAGTACCAATGCCGATACTTGGCATTTTCATGAGAACTACCAGGGTTGCAGCGGTTGCAGCTAGGACCTGGCTCTGGTGCTCCATCACTGTCCTGAAATCATTCGTCGATATTGTTTTAGAAAAACTGTGACATGACAATAAACAAAAATGTATCAGTACTCCTACTTGTAAGTACTTGGGCAAGTACCAGTACTTGTATTTACAAAACTGGTATCTGTGCATCCCTATATTTATAAAAACATATTCATACATTAAAACAGAGATGTACAAATCTCAGGAGCTCCGTGTGCTCCTTACAAATGACAGCTGCCTCCTAACTTTTGAATTTTTCTCTAGTCTAGTCTTGGAGCTCGAAAATTATCAGTACATGTACTTGTACCGAGTACGGTACTTGGTATCGGTGCATCCCTAATGTAATGTGGGAGCTGCTTATAACCTTTTAAAAATATTAACTGCCTGGCTACTGACCTGGAATGGATATGCATATCAGGATGGTCAGAATAAATTCCAAAGTCATTATCTGTCTACTTGTTCAAGGATAGTAACAAATTATTAAAGCCAAAGAACAGAGTGATAGAAGCCTCCATGTTTCTCTAAAGAAAGGTTTCCTACAGCCCCACAGACAATGACTGAAATTTTAAGAAATCCAAAACAGTTAGACATAGAGATAACATGCAGATAACACAAGGAGTTTTGTAACCATTAACTAATTGATCCTCCATACTCACTTTTTATTCGTATTCTAAAAACACTTAAAGGAGAACTATAGAACTATGAGGTGAGTGCTTTTCACTCACCTCATAGTTCTAGCCGACCTGTGACAATGAGACTGCCACAGGTCGGCTCAGTAGATAGGGAGGTGAGCGAACACATACCGGCGTTTGCTCACCTCTCGATCATGTCAAGGCTCTCTGCCGTGACAGGGGAGGGGCTGGATTCCCCCCTCCCCGCTCCGATCCGCCAGCACTGACTGGCGGATTGGATGGGGGAGGGGGCGGGTACATCTGGCTCTGCCTCTAGATAGACAGAGCCAGCTGTCAGTCACGCAGCTGGGCGGATCCCGGCATAAATGTCGGGATCAGCTTCAGCTGCGGCGTCTCAGTATACCGTGAGCAGCAGCTCACGGTATACTGCGGCGTCTCATATGAGCCTAGGGAGGATGCTAGTTTGTGTCCTCCCGTTACCCTAAAGAGAACTATGGGAAAAAGCCTTAACCCCATAGTTCTCCTTTAATTCTGGTTTAAGACTATTCAGAAGAAAATAAATAATATAGTTCATATGCATGTTTATTAAATTGTTAGTGATGCATTTGCTGTAAAAATAGTTGAAAACCATGTCATTTACAAAATGTATTACAAATCAAAACTAAACTGGTGCTAAATAATACTTTGCTAGATCTTTTGCTATCAATTCCCTGTATTTTCAGATATTGTCTTGGCTTGTATCAGTTCAGCAATGTAGCCATCTTCATATCCCAGTAAGGTTTTCAGAACCTCAACAGTGTGCTGGCCCAAAACAGGAGGTGGTACAGGGGCTGACGAATTAAAGCTGTTGAATCTTACAGCAGGACCTATGGAAAAAAAAAAAGAAATGTTTCAATGAAAGGTCCTATTGATATGGTAATCTGCTTTTCTGAAAATATAAAAGACACACATTAATATAGCTATGTATTTATTAATATGTCATTAAATTTTTTTTTTTTACTGCAAGCAGGGTAAGTACCTACATTTGTTTTCGTATCAGCCTCTAGCAGTCTCAAACTGCAGAGCAGACTACAGGTTCCTGTAGTCTGCTCTGTGACAAAGAGTGTCACAGGTTGCTAAGAGCTCTTAGCAACTTGAGACGCTGTGGCCGCCTCCGCCACCTTTACCCGGCCACCCCCTCAATAAGATGCCGCCTAAGGCAACTGCCTCGGGCTGCCTAATTATGGGGATGGCACTGGTTATTAAAATGTTGTCACTTATGCAGTAATCCAGAAAACTATTTCTCAGGCTTCACTTACTATCTGCTCTTTTATGGCAAAAAAAGAGCAGATGTTTCCTCCTGGTGATTTGTGTTTATTTACTTAATCATTTCTATGAATTTTCCAGACAGTAGCTCCTACTAAATTATTGTACTGAAATTACCCCTATGTACCCAGGATAATAATCTCATGTTACATGCTCATTTTTTATATTTGAATATATAAGTACAGTGGCGCCACAAGGGGGGTGCTGCCTACACCGAGTGACACCATCATATAGGGTGACACCAAAATGACTGACAGTCATCCGCTTTAACAAGTTGGCTACTCAGTCATGGAGAGCCCGACCATTGCACGAGAGGGGCAGGGGCACGGCAACATACCTTTTCCCACCAGGTGAACGTCCCCTCCTCTCTCTGCCAGTGTCCAATACCAAGATGGTCACCGGCTGGTAAGCACATGTGACGTCATGCGTGATGACATCCCAGCAGGGTGTCACCCGTTGGCCACTCCGGGTGACACCATACCGGGGGATGCCCCTGTATAATTATGCTCAAAAAGTTATGAAATGACAAAGTAAAAACTGCCAAAATAATTCAACCCACAAGTCATGTTAAATGCTTTCATGGTACCGTCATCACTTTCACAGAAATATATGCAAGTCCAGCTCAGTGCAGAACAAAGCAGTAGTCACCCAATGTGATACAATGGCAAGGAAAATGAAGGACCAGGAGTTCCAGTGATCCTAAAATTGACTGTGTCAGGGAGTTCAGGGCCACACTGTCATCTGTGGTTCTTCCTCCAGTGCTTACACTGTCAGTGCTGCCCCCTCCTACCTTGGAAAAATATATTTGGCAAGATGAGTACTTTACTTCATCTTCACTGTAAGTGTCTTTGTGGTTAATGATGAACATCTATGATGAAAAAAAGGAATCAGCGCGCAGTAAGTGTAAAAACATGGGAAAATATATAAGTACAGTGGCGCCACAAGGGGGGTGCTGCCTACACCGAGTGACACCATCATATAGGGTGACACCAAAATGACTGACAGTCATCCGCTTTAACAAGTTGGCTACTCAGTCATGGAGAGCCCGACCATTGCACGAGAGGGGCAGGGGCACGGCAACATACCTTTTCCCACCAGGTGAACGTCCCCTCCTCTCTCTGCCAGTGTCCAATACCAAGATGGTCACCGGCTGGTAAGCACATGTGACGTCATGCGTGATGACATCCCAGCAGGGTGTCACCCGTTGGCCACTCCGGGTGACACCATACCGGGGGATGCCCCTGTATAATTATGCTCAAAAAGTTATGAAATGACAAAGTAAAAACTGCCAAAATAATTCAACCCACAAGTCATGTTAAATGCTTTCATGGTACCGTCATCACTTTCACAGAAATATATGCAAGTCCAGCTCAGTGCAGAACAAAGCAGTAGTCACCCAATGTGATACAATGGCAAGGAAAATGAAGGACCAGGAGTTCCAGTGATCCTAAAATTGACTGTGTCAGGGAGTTCAGGGCCACACTGTCATCTGTGGTTCTTCCTCCAGTGCTTACACTGTCAGTGCTGCCCCCTCCTACCTTGGAAAAATATATTTGGCAAGATGAGTACTTTACTTCATCTTCACTGTAAGTGTCTTTGTGGTTAATGATGAACATCTATGATGAAAAAAAGGAATCAGCGCGCAGTAAGTGTAAAAACATGGGAGGGAACCATACATAACTGGATGTCCTCTACATTGGTCATAAAACATTGGATAATGTTTTGAGGCAGCAATACAATATATGTGTCTTTGGTATTGATTTAAATGAACATAACAATTTGCTCATTTAACTATTTCCATCCATTGAGAACAAATGACAAGGTCTCATTCAGCAGACGCATAGCTTAGGCATTTAATGAAGAGCAGAGATCTGTTAAACAGTCTCTCTTGAGAAGATCAAGCAAAAAAGCTCATTGTTTGTCCAGCAACCTAGCTGGGATTTTGTGCACTTGGACATTGATGGCTTTGAGGTTACTTAAAACAGGGTAAAGTGTTTGCCTGTGGCATATTGGTCAGATGCTGCCAAGCCAAATGGGTAGGCCACAGCGCTAATCACCTAAAAGAATGTTTATGGAAATAGTTCAATGGTTTGTGTTTTATTATACCAAAATCAAATTATTCTTAAAGCTTCCCCAACAGTGTGATTTGTCCATAAACTGCCCAAATATAGCAGTGGATGTCTCCTAGATACAACTTGAATCATAACATAAATTAAAAACCTTGCATCCATCTTCTGTAGTGAAAATCAAGTGAATCTAAGAGTAAACTACCACAGCCTGTGAAAGAAAATATATACTATAAGGATATCAGTACATGACTCAAAGAGATCTGCAGATCCTGGGAGCAAAGGATAACTACTATCTATGGCTATATTAAGCAGCAAACTATAAATTATGTTTTCACATATTTGATTCTATTCAACAAAATACTGAATGTGTTGTTTCTGTGGCAGTAAGTATTGCTTATGATAAACAGAGAACACCTTTGTAAGGCAGCCTAGACAGCAAAGCAATAACTTAACGAAAGCTGCTGTGGTTTCTGCAAAATATGTTTTACAGTCATACCATGGTATAAAACAACGTTGTTTGTGAGAACCCCCATGATAGAGCTCTTTCCCTGAAGTCATGAATATTGTTGATGTAATCAAGAATAAGTCCTGTTACAGTGAAAGACTTCTCCTTCATAATAAAAAGGTCAGTATTTCAAGCCTTAATTGGAAAGCAAATCTTGTTAAAATCTTTAATTTTTAGGTGACCCCTCTCTTTAAACAGCACTACTTTGGGCACACAGGAGCCAAGAATACGGAAAACGCTGGCCTTTATTTTGCTTTAAAGATTTAACACAAAGTAACATTTTGTGAAGTTCGATTCCAACGCAGAATTTTTTAAAGAAGAATTACGGGGAGAGTGAAATTCACTCATCTCCATAATTAGATGTCTGTGAAGGTTCTCATTCATTCAGGTCATGGTATATCTGTAAAAAATAAGTCGAGGCAACTGGACTTGCTCTATTTTTCTTGAAGACGTTTTACGGGTCACAGGGGCGCCCCGAGGCCAGGTGTCACCCGGTCTCTAGACTGGGTGTCACCCCACCGTGTCGTCAGCGTGTGACGTCATCGTGCATGCTTGGCCATCTGATTGACGCCTGCCGGCACACATCTTGGTGATGGACAGAGAGAGAGAGTAGGGGACGTTCCCCCGGCAGGATAAGGTATGCTGCCATGTCCCCTCCTCTCTCCTGACACTGTCGGGCTCTCGGTCCATGACCGAGTGACCGACTTTTTAGAGGGGGTGTCATTTTGGTGTCAGTCATTTTGGTGTCACCCCTGCAATGTTGTCACCCAGGTGCGGGCTGCACCCCCCTTGTGATGGTACTGACTGCTCATCCAACCAGCTTTCTCAATTCAGAATGACTTGTACAAAAAATTATCTGGGAAAGGGGAGGGTGAAAAGCATGACAAACGGAAGAATTTGGTCATCCCATATGTAGCTGGGGTGTCTGAGAAACTCAGAAGGGTTTTTAAAAAACATCACATCCCTGTCTCCTTTAAACCCAGCAATACACTGAGGCAACTACTGGTTCACTCAAAAGACCCAACGCCAAAACACAAGATGAGCAACATTGTGTATGCAGTTCAGTGCAGTGAGGAGTGCTCAGAATTGTATGTCAGTGAAACAAAACAGCAGCTACACCAGCGTATGGCACAGCATAGAAGAGCAAAACCCTCTGGTGAGGATTCGGCAGTATACCTACATCTAAAGGAAAAAGGTCACTCCTTTGAAGACAGTGAAATACACATCCAAGATAAGGAGGAGGTTTAAAAGAGGTGTGAAAGAGGCCATTTATGTAAAAATGGAGAAGCCAAGCTTGAATAGAGGTGGGGGAGGGGGGTGGGACATCTATTGTCTGCCACATACAATGCTGTTTTAACACCTCTCTCCTGGTTGTGACTAACATATTATGTGGATTGGAGCAACATTTACCATATTAATTCCCAGAGAATGTTTTGTAGAAGTCATTCTGAATTGAGAAAGCTGGTTGGATGACCAGTGAAACGTCTTCAAGGAAAATACAGCAAGTCCAGTTGTTGACTTATTTTTTACAGATACTCCACAATTAGAGCTGAAGAGTGACGCTAAAGCTGTCACATGCATCCTCTTTTGAGTGAGAACTGAGGTATCACATACCTCTGATCACTGAGTTCCTGATCTTCTCACAGCAGACAGCGGTGACCATCAGTCACACTGGGCATAGCTGGGTGGGCATAGCTGGCTCGGCCTCTAGAGAGGCCGAGACAGTTATGAATCAGGCAGTGCGGTGTCAGCATATAGCGGCTAAAAGTCCCGCTATATGCTGAGTTTTGGGTCACAGGAGGACATAGTAAATGTGCTCCTGTGACCCTAAAGAGAACTATGACCAAAAAAGGTTGGGCCATAGTTCTCTTTTAATATAATATTGTTGCTCTGAACCGTAAGGGAAGACAAGAGGACATGTCCCTGAAAAAACACACAAATACATAAATGAAGATTAAATATTATATACTGTATATATATATATAATGGAGATTTCTTCCCACCCAGAGCTCTAAGAAATCTCCTGGCTCCAGGATCCCAACCTTGATCCAGAAAACCCAGAAAGAACCGAAAAGGCAGTTCTCTCCTGGTACCAGTAATGTCTTCCTGGAGCCACTCAGCCCCTCTGGCTGAGAACCCTGGGTGACTTTGAGACCACCTAACACCGTGGTATTGCCTCACAATGCCACAGTATATGTATATATCTATATAATTAAAAACCTTTTCACAAACTAGTGCTTTCCCCACAAGACCTGAAATATGGGTTGTCATCATGATATCAGATACAAAACTCAGCACTTTTTTATTCACCTTACTATCAGTCATTGGGGTTGGCCACCACAGTGATGGCCTGTGACTGCCAGTGAGGCACAGGAGGTAGAGCGGTTCTGGGGTCAAAGAACTAAATTTATATTTGAAGTACATTTTGGCATAATGAAGCTTTCTGGGTTTTGAGGATCCTGAGCCGTATGAAGGAAACTGAAGCTATGTGCATGCACCTGCACAGCTTTAAATGTAATGGTAAGTAAATGCTAAGTTTCTCACGATTACTTAAAGTAGAATTAAACTCTCATTTTGTGTTTGCAAATATCTACTGCTAGCATTTTAAGCCTGAAAATTACTTAAAACCCCCAAACATTATATATTTTCTGAAAGCAAAGACCCTATAGAATAAAATGGTGGCAGTTGCAAATTTTTCTGTTGAGCGACATTAGCGCAAATCCTTATCAAACCACAAAATGTAGTGAACAATGTACCTAAATGCTCCAAAACACAATAAAATACCCATTGTTTCTATAAAATATAAAAGATGGTTACGAGTAAATAGATACCCAACATGCCCAGGTCAAAAATTGTGTGCGTCCGTGAAACGGCGACAAAATTCAGTACCCCAAAAAGTTCATAGACTACGCTGATGACCCCACTCTCACTCCGGCGTGCGCGGCGATACCCAACATGTGTAGCGTGTTTGTCGTTTTCATACGTAGGCGCACCCGATGCATGGTTAGGTGAAGACGCACATTACTTCAATTGCTATCACATAGGGGGGCTTGCAAGCCCCCCATGTGATAGCAGATGGTGGTGACAGGTACTCTTTAAGGTGATTCTGGGGGTCCAAAAGACCCCCAGTGTCCTCTTTACACTCCAAATAAGCTATTGAAGTGCAGATCGCACTTCTATAGCTTATAGCTGGGCTTCAGGAGCCCAGCACTGACAGTTATGGAACCAGAAGTGATGCAATCTGCTTTGCTCCCGGTCCCATAGAACGGGGAGGGGATCGACGAACGGAGGTTCATCCATCTCCTCACCAGCTTCCCCCTGGCACCAGAGAAGCCTGTCCCGGGCCCGTAGGAGGGGCAATGGAACCCGGGAAACACGGGCGGGGCCTCTTCACCGGGCCATAGAAGCGATCTGGCGACAGCTGAGTCGCCAAAATCGCTTCTACTGTAATGCCGACAGTCCCGGCGGCTTTCTGTTTAAACAGCCCTGATGCCAGCGATGTACACTGGCCACAGTTGGTCATGAAGGGGTTAAGAGAGGTAAGTAGTTGTCAGGTTGTATAACTCAGTATGCGATGTTTACAGGCTAAACTGCATAGCTGCAGCCAGCTACTATTGAGTGCATTAACAATCTTAGCATATCACAACTCTATCACAGCAAGTAGTTCCCGGGGATCTCTTTGTGTATCCAAGTCTCTAGACTATAAATCTCCAGATGTTTAAAGAAACTACTGCAACATGGAGCTGTCATTTTCCCCTATGATGCTATCACCATATGTTCAAATGCAACATTCATAACAACTGACCCACATACTCCATTTACCAAGAAGAGATATACAGATACTACAGTTTCTTTGTCATGTAGACTGTCTTGAGTACACAAAAAGCAACAGTTCTGTGCACTCAGCTGTTTTTAAGAGCAAACCAATCTAGAGTATTATGTATAATATACCCTCAAGGTGTTTCTGGAAAAGTTTACTATAGCTATAGCGGTTTAGAAGTCAAGTACATAATTGAACTAGCAGTTATCATACTTTCTTACTTTGACAATACGCATCTTTAATAATCTTAAATACCAGCTTGATTGCAGGTAGCCTGCAGCACAGATGGAGTCAATTTTAAAGTCTTATAAATGAGTTTTTGTGGAACCATGTAGCCTTTAGAAAAATCTCTGATTGAGCAATTCTTACCATGTCCAGTTTTAGCATATATTTTCAAATTAGTAACATATATTTTTAACACACTTTCCTAGCCCATTAAATTTACAATGCTTTACAATGCTTTGATGAACTTCACAATCTTAGGTGGTCAGAACATGACACAAGGTTTGCCTTTTTTATATAAAGTCTGCAGCAACCTGCCTTGTTTAATGGCCAGATCTTAGCGGATTAGCTACCTTTATGCCACTGGCTTTGGCTAAGTAAAATTTGAACTGATCATAATGGAATGTGTAACACAAAACTGTTAAAGTACAGCTGTATATCTAAATCCCAAAACAGAAAATGTCATATGCTGTAGCTTACCAGTCCTTCGATGAGGTGGCTCCATTATTTCTGATTTTCAGGCTTTGGTTATGCCTACAAATAACACACTTTCTGTCCCTGGGTGGCTGCACTCACTATTCCACTGTATCTTTGGAGGGAGTCATGGTTGTTACTAGGGATGCGCCGATATCGGTGCCGATACCGAGTACTTGGGCGAGTACTCGTACTCGCCCAAATGCTCCGATGCCTAGCACGAGTACTTCCTGTATCAGGAAGCCGGGCAGCCGTCATTACACGCTGCCCCATCTCATGACGAGGGAGCATGAAGCCGGCCTCCCGGCCAATCAGAAAGCAGGGCGTCGTGTCATTACACGGCGCCCGGATTCCTGATTGGCCGGCCAGACGGTTCCGGCTAGGTACCGGAGGAAGGACGTGTTCTGGCTGGAGTGGCCCTGGTGGTGACAGGCTGGACATACCAAGGTAAGAGGGGACTTTCTTGTTAATCGGGAAGCCGGGTGGCGAGTCTTGACACACTGCCCGGCTTCCCGGCTAATCAGGAAGCCAGGTGGCGAGTCATTACACGCCACCTGGCTTCCTGAATGGAACTTCCGTTGCTCGGTAATTGGTATCGGCGAGGACCGGAAAAAAATGATCGGTACTCGTACTCGGTACCGAAATACCAGTATCGGTGCATCCCTAGTTGTTACCCAGGCTGAACTTCTGTTTGTTCATCTCAATTAAATAGGGGGTGGGGAGACTAGTAGTATACACACTGAAGATAATATTTGTTTTTTTGTACTCGCTGAAAATGTTCTATGCCTGAAAATAAAAACCAGTGCAGCCACCACATCTCAGGACTAGTAAGCTGCAATATATTATATATTTGTTCTTGGGTTTAACTAACTAGTGGCGTTGCACCTGGAATATTTTGCTTTTGATCAAAGATAGTTTTACACAAAATGAAATGCTGTGCCAAAATCAAAAGGGGTGTCCTTTGCACTATTTCATAATAATGGCATTGTCAATGTTTAGACTGCACTTTTTCCCTGAATACCAGTAATTACAAATCTTACTCTTGTGACTTTTAATTGATAAGGCTGTTACCAGATGTTGAACAGAACCTAAACCATATTAGTAATTTGTCCCTAGAATAACATTTCTGTAATGATACAAGAGCCACATTTAGGCTGGGATACAGGATCCAAAGCAACATCATGTTACAAGATGCAGAGAGATGCCATGCTGCTAGACTCATAGTAATCCTAGGGTATCAGACAATATAAAAAAATAAAACAAAACAGGACCATGTTAATAGAGACATTGGTGCCACATTACCAAAGCTAGTAGGACCACATTACCATAGGCAATGTTGTAATGATAGCAAAGTCTACTGAGAACCAAGCATACCGAGAACTAAGAAACGCATTTGACAAAATATTACAGAAACATAAACTGTTAAGCTGGCCACACATCTTACAACCATCGCAAGGCTTTTGTCTTGCGATGGTTGTAAAGTAATTTAAAAAACGTACAATCTGCCCATCTTGGACAGGCAGATCGTACCTGCGATAATCGCAAGCCCGCCCCGCTGAGGGGCGGCCTTCCGATGACCACAATGCTGAAGGGCAGTGTGCGCTTGCGCACACCGGCCCGTTCGGCATTTATCTTACGAGCATGCCACCCCCCCGCCGACAATCGTACGATTCTCGGCAGGTTTTCAAACATGTTCCTAAGATAAAAGTCGTGCGACCGTACAGTAGAAACGGTTGCACGCCTTCCACACACTTTGCGATTATCGTACGATCGCGGGATTTCCCGTGATTATCGTACGATAATCGCAAGGTGTGTGGGCACCTTTAGGAGAAATGCTTAATCTAGCAACAAAAACCTTTGATAACGTCTGCAGATGATGATAAATTTCATAAGATAATTGTCATTGCTGTTGCTTAAAGTCTGTGGCTAAATTCTTGAATCCCATGAATAAAGCTATGCTGAAACATATGTACAAGTGTGCTGTGCCAAGTTTCCTCTACACATCTTTTCCAGTTCTCCCCAGTGCATTGCTTTCAGGGGCATAGGATTCAACAAAACAGAGTACCGCCTGCACTTTTTTCAGACTTGCATTCCACACATGGCTTCTATAGCAGGGATTGTCAGTTCCTGATTTTTACATGACTCTTTCTGGTCAGATTGTCACGTTCTTTCCAGGGATGCATGGAGACCCATTCTACATTCGGTAATTGTATATTGCTTTGTTCAGCACAGTTTCAGGTCTCCCATAGGACAAAGTTTGCATACATTTTGCATATGCAAGGAGTTTTGTTTGTTTCCCATTTTATTCCACAATGCAGCAGCAGTGGTAAGCTTGACTGAAACGAATCTATATGGGAAAGATTTATGCAGGAAATAACTAAATCTGAGTTCAAGTTCATAACTGAAATAACCTAGAATGATTCACTTTAGACATAGGTATGGGAAACGTTCTCTGTGACTAGAGGGAACATTCCTGAATAAAGCTCCAAAAACAGTGTCTTACTTCACTGTTTCACTGAACGACTTACAAAAGACACCATAGGTAAAATTGGCCCTCTTTCCATTAGGTATGCATCCAGCATACAACTCTTCACTAGTGATGTGCGGGGGCTTGGTGCAAACCAAGTTGGCCCAGGTTTGCCCAAGCCCCCGCAAAACTGTCACTGACACCCCCCATTCAGTTCCATCAGATGCTGCCAGGGCTTTCCCTGCTTCACAGCTAAATGTGACAAAGGGGAGGAGAATGCCACTGCTGCAACTACTTGGGCCAACTAGGGGGGTGTCAGTGCCAATGGGGACAAGGGCCTCTTCCCCACAAGCCCTGATGCGTTGGCTGTGGGGGTTCATATGCTATAATCCAGACTATCAATATTCCAAGAGTTGGAGGATAATTGTATTTATAGTGCAAACTGTGCTGACCTGAACAAAGCATGTAGCAACATCATAAAATTATCAGCATGCTTGGGTCAGTGTCTCAGAATGTATTTAAGCCATTAAATCAACATGGAAGCCAGGGAACTAACATTTTTCAGAAGGAGTTGTTTAAAATAAACAAATCTTACTTCATTACTACATTCTTCAGGTGCAGATCAGACCTGTGCACACAATGCATGGAAATATACTATTGTGCATTGTGGTGTGCACTGTTTCGGCTATAATTACACTTTAATGTATGCCATAACATGCATTAGTGGATGTATTTATACACCACAATGGAACGGAAAGATGTTTTAAGCCTCATGGGAGCCAGTCACCTCTACTGCAGTATGCATGTGCTGTGCTAGGCCATAGAGGGTAACTAGGGTAATGGATAAAGGAGGGTGGGGGGCTTTAATAGATTTTGCACTAAAAGTATGCTAACTATTTAAAATGCATCTAAACCTAAGAATGAAAATGTCATCAAGTGCAACTTACCAGTCATTAGGCTAACAACATTTTCAGAAAGTACAGAAAATAGCTGTGGATCTTGCCAGAAATGCTGTGTCCTTGTAAGCTGAAAAGCAAGCACTAACATCCTTCTCTTTGTTTTTCAGGTCCCATCAATCCACCATGTAAAAGAGATGGTGATATGCAGACATGTTTCAAATCCAGCCTGTACAACAACCATGGCTCTCTTCATAGTTATAGTGGATGAATACCGTTACCATAGGACAGAAAGTATGTTATTTGCAGGATCAACAGGTGAAAATAGGAAAAATACTAAAAGAAAAAAAATAATCTACCACCACATCTAAGAAATAGTAAGCTGCAATATTATATTAAACATCTGTTATATACAGATATACCTAGAAATAAAGTCAAAACAATTCCATGCAGTAATACATATAGTTAATTGCTTACTTTCTTTGTATAAGTATGTAATGTCTTACAAAGTACAGAAACTATACTACAAATTATCACAAAACTCACAACAGGAAATGAACAATAAGCTTGGAAGAAGGAAGGGAAATACATGTTTAAAGTTTGTCATTCTCTCCCCATTCTAATTTTCTCACCTAAAAACAGCTGAGCAAAACATCTGCCTGCAATGCCTTCATGTTTTCCTTCCATCAGCTTTAAAGCACTTATTTTTCCTGACACTTGGGGAACTATATAAATAAGAATACTCCAAATGACATAACAGAAGATTCTCGCTCAATAATTGCAGTCTGCTCCCTGCATGACTTAAATCTCAAAACTCCAAATTATATAAATGTGCTAATAGAAGCAGAAATTATGTAATTGTAAATCTAAGATACACATATTATTCCAATGTAAAATGCATTTTATCTTATTAGCATTGGTAACATGTGGTCATTTTTTCCACATGACCTTGCTTTGACACTCATCTTGTTTTAAGTGCTGTAATATCTGTATGAGAATAATTTAGAATGGCTCAATCACAATGGGTTGTATGTCTGTCCTTTATCGAATACAACATAAGTAAGAACACTGCTATTACTGCTGCTTAGGAAAACATAGAGATTATGAGACCCTGTTGTGACGGACCGCACGGCACCCTAACTGGGTGCCTCCATCACTATGTAGCTTCCTCTCCGCTGGAACCTGAATTCCAGCATCCTCAGCCCAAACCTGCCTAATTATTGGACAGAACCAATATATTAGGACAGAAAACGAAACTCATAAAATAATAAAGATTAACCCCAAACATCAGACAACACCAATGCTGAAGTAAAAACAGGAACTGACT
This sequence comes from Nanorana parkeri, assembly GCF_000935625.1. Taxonomy (NCBI): domain Eukaryota; kingdom Metazoa; phylum Chordata; class Amphibia; order Anura; family Dicroglossidae; genus Nanorana; species Nanorana parkeri. Next base: position 32,921 of record NW_017306678.1, read on the forward strand.
GTCATGTACCTGGGTGGAGACTGAGCTGACCAGAGGGCTACGCTTGCGCATGAGTGCCGCTGCGTTGGTAAACACGACTTCTGAATTTGAGTGTGTTTACCTCAGTACGGCAACGTGGAGTAATGGGCTGGAGCTGACTTGGAGAGACACAGCACAGAGTCCAAGTAGGAAAGCCCAGTGGATGCCACAGGTGAATCAGGAACGTAGTCGAGGTCACAGGCCAGGGTTATTCATAGCAAAACACTTGCAAGGATAAGGTGTCAAATCAAGAAACACAGAGTAGTCTGGTCACAAGCCATGATCGAACACAAGGAAGCCAGTAGCCGGGTAGAAGTGCCAAGTCGGTAATCAGAAGCAGAGTCAGGGATGAAGTCGGGTCAGAACACAGGAAGCCAAGCAGCAGGGTCAGGAGACAGGAAACAGGATACAGCTGAGACCAGTCAGCAATGGATTCAGGACTCACATTGACTTTATAGTGGATCAGATGTCACTGAACGCTCGTGCGTAACAGCAAGTGTAGCGAGCTGACGTTTGCATGCACGGAATTCAAAACGCACGTGCCCATTATTAAGAGCATAGTTGCCCTTGAGCCTAAGGACAGGAGCACGCACATGAACCCAGGGTTGCTTTCTGGTAAGTACCTTACACTGACTTTATTGAAAACCAGTACAGTATTTATACAGTTCTGGTGGTTTCAAAACATAACACAATCAAATCATCAAGCAAACAATCCCCTCCCCGGGGCCTTAATGAAAGAATAGGGAGAGGGTAAACAAATAGGATCTACTCCTAAAGTCAGCTAAACCTAGAGTCAGCAAATGGACAAATAGTTCAATGGGAGTCCAGAATTAACCCCCTTCAGTGCTGCTGGATTCACATCCTGTACCTATAATGGGTACAGGGTGACTTAAACATAAAGCCATGGGAAATATGCAGCATATCCACTCCACACATACATCTGGGATAATAGTTCCGTGTAACCCCAAGAAGTCCGAGGGGGTTCTCCATAGTCCTCAGTCCATAGTCAGTAGGAAGGAGGCTAGCCCCTAGGCTCCCCCAACAGCCCCAGTAACGGTTGAGTCCATCACACTTGTGACAGCAGAATAACCCTTTCATTCCCAGGATTAATTGAAGTCAAGATACCTAGGTCAAATTTAGAAGGAATGGTATGTGGCAGTTATATGACAATAACTCCATGACTAATTTGCCTACCTAAATAATCTGTGCATACGTTAGTGACAAATTTGTGCACTGTTTTAATGTAACCCTTGCTTTTATTTTTATTTGAGGATGAGAAATAAACAATTGCTAATTGGTAACCACTGTGATTGCTTCCCCATCGCCATCGTTTGTGGGGGCTGGAGCTGTTAGTGACAGCCGAGTTTGACTGCTAGCATCAGCACAACATCTACTGCTAGCTATCAAGTATGAATGTTAATTTCCATTCTCTGAGCATGGGACATTTTGCAGGGGATTGTTAATCTAGAAATTGTGGACAGATAAAAGTTAAACTTCTGAACTTCTTTAGGTGTGTAATGAGTGGATTCGACCACTTCTGACTTGTTTGAAGATGTATGCTTCAGGGCTATCGTCCTGTTGGCTTTCCTATCTAGTTAACCACTGAGCTGAAACAAGCATGTGCATAACAGGTGTGCCAAATTATTCACTGTTACGGATTCCAAAAACAGATGCAATTTTTACATTCTCCAGCACTTCCAATATCCTGTGACCCAACCATAAGTTATAATTTCTTCTACCTAGGTAGCCCCTATTATTAACCTTTATTCCCCTTGGCCAGAACCAACAATGCACTCCATGTAGCAAGGCATACTTTTGTCCTGTACTGGGAATACTTTTGGATATACTTCACCAGTCCTGGGCAAGCCTGGCAGTGAAAATATAGCTTTACTCAAATATGGAGTTTACACTTTCATTTAGAATTTTCCTTTCAAGTGTTGTCTTTATTTGAACATATGTCCAGTCATGGGGTCATAACTGCAATCTGAAATTTGCTAAAAAGTGCATTTAAAAGTAGCATTAAACTCTCAAACTTTTTTCAATATAAATCCAGATCAAACAAATACAGTACACATTGCCCACATTCTATATATGTCTGCCCAAGCACTTAGAGTCATCATGTTACAAAACAGCTCTAACTATCTCAGCTTCACTTTTCTGAACTTCCTATGGAGTACAAGATCACAAGGGAGTGAGCAGTCTCCATCAGCTGTTCATCTACTAGCTTGCAGAAGGAAGGAGCCAGAAGCAGACATAAAAGGTGGCTTTATAGGATCCTGCAAGGGGAAGGAGACACCCTAAAACTGGATATCAGGGCCAGTGCTCAAAGGACCAGCTGATTCTGCAGGAAGCTAAAACTTTTAAATATCAAGCACCATCAATTGTAAGTAATTTAATTAGCATTTGAAATAGCATAAAAGCCGTTTTATCATAATATTACTTTAAACTGCCATTAACCCCTTGGGGACCAATGATGGAATTATTCCGTCATGGTTCTCGGTGCCATAAGGACCCATGATGGAATAATTCTGTCATGGGTCCTTAAGGGTTTAAGCCTATGTCCTGATGAGTTGGGGGCAGCTGGTGCTCTTTTAGGGTATGAGCAGTTCTTAATATCATGGTTCTAGTAAATAAATTATGGCTTCAGTGCATGGTCTACATGAGGGCCCAAGTGCCATATTTCACATTGTGTATTTGAATGCATACATTTAAAAACAGGACACTTATGAAAAGAAAATGACTCAATAAGTAAAATATATCTCATACATATTCCATACAATATCTACTAATAGCGTAAATATGTATAAAGAGCATAAAAAAAAGATATTTTTGTAATCAAATAATTTTATGGAATAGAACTTAAGAATCACTATAAATTGACAAGAAGTCAACTTACAAGTAGTGATCTACTTGTCACCATATGGAACTCAAAGTAAAACATGGATGTCTCTTGTCTTCTCTTCTCTATGAAAAAAGCACTTACAGGTACCTATCCGTATAGTTTAGTTGCTTAGTAGTATTTAAAAACAGTGACCAAAATTATGCATGGGAAGAACAAATGAGGAGAGTGGCAGAATCGGGTTCCAGTGCCACCTAGTAGCTTCAGCCAAAGGCAACTTTAGCACCAATTCAAAGACAACTTTGGTGACAAGTTAAAACCATCTGGAGAATCACATACTATATGTTGGCTAAATAGCAATGAAAAAAAAGTGTTTTACAATGATCAGAATGTTCTATTACAGTACATTTAAAGCGCTATGCTTTAAAGTGTGCTAAGCTGGGGATTGTAAGAAACATTGAAATCCTTTTTAGTACACATGTGGCAAAAAGCATTCCACTTTATTTTGACAGCTTTTTTATTTCCATAAATATTTATGGACAATGCCTCTAATAAAAGTGAAATGTTTCTAATATTAACAGAGCAGCCGAAGGATAGGATTTACACAGAGCCATAAAGACATCTGATTATAATGTAGAAACATATGGGTAATGGTGTTTTCCAAATGTGTTTTCACTTCATATACTGTACAAATAAAGTCTTTTACTTTTCTTCTTCCATACTGAAGGCTTTTGTAAATCTCTTTTAAGGAGGAGTCTTTTCATTATCTGATGAAAACTTAAGACATCACTTCTTACTGTTCATTTAGCTATTGTTTTATGATGTTTTTAGGGCACAGATAATCATATTGAAGGCATTAGAATAATTACTTTAGTAAATATAAGATAGAGCAAACTACAGTTGTCACCAGAAGATTAAAGAATTTGTGCAGTGTTCTTCTTTATACCCGTTTGGCAATCACAGGACAAGACTGGCAAATTAATTATTATTGATGAAACATATAGTCCACAATGAGCATCTTTAGAGTGGGGATAACTTCTACAAGTAGTATAAAAAAGCCTTGCAATACAAACAACTATTGTTCCTATGACACTAGTCATCCTTGACAGAACATGGACATTCAAAAGTTACTGTATGCTAGCTAGCTCAATAACAAAACTTATAAAGCTGAACTCTAGGCATATATACAGTAGAAAAAAAAGGAAAACGGAGGGTGGGCAACACAGCAAACAAAATGCAAACAGACCCCCATAACAACACTGAACAGGGGGCAGCCTGCAGCTCAAAGAGCTTCTCAAAGGATCATATGCCCGAATCTGCCATCAGATGAGGCCTGAAAATCCACCTGGTAAAACGTATGTATGAACAGAAAATCAGGTGGCAGCCATGCAAATATGGGAAACAGTTGCCTGAGGCCTAAAAGCACAAGAGGTGCTCACAGACCTAGTAAAGTACACCTTGACTGGGAAAGGTGGAACCTTGTCTTTAAGACTATGAGCTTCGCTCTACTGAGGAAATGGTGGAGCAAGAATTTGGTTCTTCTTTGCAGGGTCCATCAGGAATCACAAAAACAGAATTTGTCTTTCGAATGGAGTTAGTGGAGAGATAAACCCATACACCATGTGCTATATCCAAGCAATGTAGGGAAATTCACTTCTGATGTACTGGACCTGGACAGAGAGATAGAAAAACAATATGGTTGAGGTAAAAGGCCAAAACTTAGAAAAGAAGGACGCTATGGGCCTCATTACTACCTTATCCTTCTGTAAATCCAAAAAAGGTTTTAGACGAGATAGCCGGTAGTCCAGATGTATGTCTTGCAGAGGTAATTGCCACAAGGAACACAACCTTGTGAGTAAGAGTGGAAAGTGGGATATGTATAGGGCATTTTGGAAGGACCAACATAACCAAGACGTTTGTACAGGGTGTGTTTCATGTGCAACCTGAAACACACCCTGTACAAAAGTCTTATCCAAAAATGATAGGCTAGCAGTTTTTGGAATCAGATTTTCCTTGCTAGGTTCTTATTGAGCCACCGATGTGTGTGCTAGTAAGCTATGTGTGCCTCCACAAACATACAAGGCAAGCAATCTCCCTATTTCCTGCTTCCCGTTCCTCCCTTCTCCAAACTAGTAGATGGATGGCTGCTGAAGACTGCACTGTTACTTGTGATCTTGTACTCGACAGGAAGTTCGGGGAAGGGGAGCTGAAAGAGTTGGGGCCAGCTCTTTGGAATTGTAGATGCTTTAAAAAATACTTTGCAGGGCAATGTATAGTAATTTGATCTGGATCTGGATTAATTTTCAAAAAAGTTTTATACTGCTTTAAAGCAATTCTGTCATTAATACCGCTGCTTCTGTCACAGAAATGACACTATAATAATAAAAAATCACTGCCTCCAAGACCCGCACTCCTAGGAGTATGGGATTTCTGTTCTCCCACTGTTTACTAATTATTATTATATAGGATTTATATAGCGCAACAGTTTGTGCAGCGCTTTACAATATAAGGAGGACATTACAATCACAATACAATTCAAGACAAGATGGTAAGGAGGGCCCTACCCGTGATGGCTTACTACAAATTTATGTATGTGTAAAGATGTTCATATATTGTATGTTACAATCTGATTGTGTAATCTATGTAAAATATCCGTAATATTTTCCAAAACAATGTAATGTTTGTACAATCAGGCAGGACATTGGATTACATACAGATGTGGACAGATTTGTTGGTACCCTTACCCATATTTGTTGTTACCCATAGAACAGATTATAAATAATTAGATCATAGTGATGTTTTAAACTGTTTTCTGTAATTAGTATCACACATGTCTCCAATCTTCAATCAGTCAGTCAGCCTGTTTAAATAGGAAAAAGTAGTAACTGTGCTGTATGGTATCATCATGTGCATCACACTGAACATGGACCAAAGAAAGCAAAGGAGAAAGCTGTCTGAGGAGATCATATAGAAAATTGTAAACCAGCATGCAATGGTCTGGGAACCGAACCACTAGGAATCATGAGCTCCAGGTTTTGCAGGGCATCCTGGAACAGGGGACAGGTCAGGAACACAAGTCTTGGGGAGTGAGAGGACACTAAGTACTTTAAACACAGGGGACTGTGAATAGCTGACAAATGTGCAATGGGAATAACACAGGGGTCCAAGTCAGTACAGCACTGGGGCACTGGACTAGTGGCAAAAAGGACAACAGACAGTGTCCAAGACGTGCAGTAAGGTTGTAGTGGGTGCACAAGGAAAGACTTAATATGGGATACACTGGGCAATGGCACACCTGGAAAGTACGTTGAACAGAAGTTGGGAGTGCAAAGGGGAGTTGACACATAAGATGTGCATACACGGAGTCAAGATACACAAACAGATACAAGTAGGGTGCAACATGGAGACTCAGGACACAAGGAATGAGTGTAAAAAAGCAAACATGAGTTATACAAAGTTACAGAGCAGAGAAGCAGAAACACACAAGATCTGCTCATACACAGAAGTAAACTGTATTCCTTATACACACAAATAAACTGTATTCCTTATACTATAATAGTATTCCTTATACACACGAGGAAGGCCCAAGGAAGGCAGGAGATGACTCCAAGGGAGTGAGGATGGGCATACTTGGAGATACCCACAGTGAAAGACACGGGGAAGGTACTTGTAAAGACAACGCAGGGACAGGTACACAGGGAAGAATAAGAACTACCACAACAACAAGGAGCCCAGCACAGGTGAGTCAGCGATAGCAGGGCAGATAGGAAAAGCAGACACGCTGCAGTGAAGAGAGGGAACACATAAGTGGATAGCAATCAGCAGAGAGATAGGTATGGCCACTCACACCTCACAGGTAAATACACAGTGATTCCACAGGGAATCATGAGGGACGAGAGTAAGCAGGGACACAGGGAACAGCAAGGAGGGAAACAGCCAACCAGGGAACCCATAGGGGTACACAAGGATTCCAGGGGAACAAGGGATCCAGAAACAGCTCCAGAAACTACAAAGGAAAACACAGGGGTCTGGAAGAAGAAAACAGACTCATTGCTCAAACATCAGCTCTATATTCACATATGAAAAAAAGAAAGTTGTCAAACAAAAGAACACCATACCTACTTTAAAACATGGAGAAGGCTTACCGTATATACTCGAGTATAAGCCGAGATTTTCAGCCCATTTATACAATTCAAGCATGCATGGATGACAGCAAACATGTTTTGTACAGGTAGGCTGATATGAAGTACCGTATATGATTGATTTTTCAGAACTGGGGTTATGCATTGGTTTTATGCAGTAATTACATCCATGGGATGGATATGGTATAATATCAACTGTTAAGTGTGACATCCTAATACCATCATATATTATATGATCAGATAATATTTACTTTTTATACTGGATATAAATGCTTTATTCCTACTGTTCTGTGCATGTGTGTCATAAAGGGATTCTGTATATTCTTAAAATGCTAGTGATTAGCAGATATTATAGTAAAGTTTCATCCTTGCATTTACTATTTGGAATACAGGCAGTTTTTTTTAGCCACAAGCATATGATAACACCATCACACAAGTCAAACACTATAACAATACATTGGCATCAGGCCCCACAGAGAATCCCAACATACAGTAACCCCCTTTTTTACAGAAGGCTCTCTAACCACCTTATAAACTGTGATAACCTCCAAATGTATCATTAGGCTGTTAATGGTACAATTTAGCAGATGAGGTTTGCTGTGTGGTATTTTCAAGCGTATTAAGCATCAAATAAAGCAAAACTTACAGTTAAGCTATATAACCATGCAGCTCTCCTTAGGTCAGTACCTTTTGCGTGCAGTAAATGGCTATCTGTTAATATAGTTTTATAAAATAGCTTATGACAGTTTATAACTTCAGTTTCATTTTCAAACTAACCAGAGGTATGCTTTATTCAAGGCTACTGGCAATTGTGCTCAAAGAATTCAAAAGCAAATATTTACATTAATATGGGAAAAGAAAATGTTCTTGTAGCGTGTGTGTATGTGAGGGGAGGGGGGTAAGCAGTACAAGCAGTCTTCTTTACCTTATTGTACAGGTCAAACAATCATCTGTTTTATATCTTTTCATTCATTTGCAACACAGCATGAAGTATCTGAATCTAGTAACACGGCGAGAACAGGACTCTGGGCTCTGATAAAAATAAAGCAAAATTGAATTGAAAGCGAAAAAAACAAGCTTTTGTTGTGGTGAATCACTTCATAAAAATATTTTATTTCAATGTCTTACTTATATTTTCTAAAGGAAAACAGTATGAAAAGAAAAACAATGGAGATTTTAATTTTACAAATTAGTAACCACGGGACATACCTGTCTGTAAGAAAACACATGCTTATAACAATATTTTTACTGTGAAAGCCATTGGGATGTTGTAAAAAATTAAATGACCCTGGACTGGAACATACAGCACCTGCTGCACAAATCTATGTGGAGGAAGAGGTGTAACAATAAAAGTGCTGAACCTTTTCTAACTTGATGACTTCCTATGGTATGCAACAGATTTTTAAGGTTTAGGTCTAGTCTCCGGTGTAAAGCGAAGCACAGTAAGGCTCATGCATCTGTGCTGGTCACCAAGGACATTGCAGGATTCAATAAAAACTGGCGAAACACCACCGAGCAGGCAAGACTTTGTGTACAGTATGTTGGTAACTATAGGTTATTCTATCAGTAACAGTAATTTTTAAACAAAAAAAATTCTCACCCTTCTAGTTATTTCTCTGGAACAGGTTTATGCATCAACTCTATAGCATGGCTTGCAATGACCAATTAGGGAACAGAATGAGGGAAAGTTTTTTTAAACTACTTCAGCATACAATGTACCATCCAAGCCTTGATATATTTTATTCTTTTTTAAGGCCGAGAGCATGCTCATCTAGTTGACAACTGTTAATGAAGTTCTGCCAGTACAGTACAGTGTTAATCATGGTAAACATAACTACCCTGCCTCCTTTGTGTTCTTAATAGGACATAGAAGGGGAGAAGCTAAGTAAGACTTTTCAGCAGTAAAAAAAAGGTAAGCAGCAAATGTAATTTTTTAAATTTGTTATGTGAATGTGTGAATGGGAACATTTAACAAATATGGAGTAGGTGTTAACCCAATTTGGCTGCAAAAGTGTAAGCCCAAATAAAATTAGGAGCTGCTGTGAAAAAATGTGGTGTTTCAACTGCTTCTAAAACATTGTCATCTTTATCTCCTAGAGAATTTGGATGAAATCTAGACAAAGCACATAAATTGTTGAGTCCACCATGAACAATGCCTTACCCTGAGTATATTTCACCAATATCGCTGCACAATCATGCCCTAGAGCTTCAAATGTGGTGATTCATTCTTATAAATGACAGTCTAGAATTTCATTGCTAAATAATCTGAAATTTCTTGGTCAACAATTCCATTTAAAAAATGGTAAAACTATTTTAGTGGTTCACTGCCATAGCAACCACTACCAATAATGCACTTTCTGGCCTCTGAACTGTGGGCAGGTTGCTTGGGAGGGCCTGGCATGGGGTTTTGTCAGCCTCCTCCCTTGAGTGTTCCCAAGAGCCTTTGTTCACTGTTAAGTGCAACAGATATGGTGTAGTAAGGGAAAGCTCACAGCAGGCAGGGAAAGTTAGGTGTTCCTGCTGGTGCTCAGTACTCATAGCTAAAAAATAGTCATAGACACACGAGCAGTGTGTTGTACAGGTGTCTAGCAAATTAGGGAGAGAATTGAGAGTTTAACAGGGACAGTTAGAAGCTGGTTCTAATAGCTGAAAAATGTATCTCTATTTTTACATGCTGTCTCAGACACACTTAAAGAGTTTAGTTTGAAATGTTACAAGAGATTAGGGAGAGATTGTTAGATTGTCATCAGGGACAGCTACATGCTATTGGTTATTGCAGGACACATCAATATTTTCGATTTTGGAGACATCTCAGAGTATTGTACTGGCACATAGACCTTTCTGTAGGTGTCACAGTAACATGTAATTCCCCTTCCACACACTTTTTTTTTTAAGTGGGTTGTTTAAAGACTGCACTCATACTAACTAGAATATATTCTATTTTGGTATTAAAATGAATACACTGACATTTTTATTTTTTATTAAAAACTGAGAACAAAGTGGGTTAGCTATTGTTTTTAAAGACCATACGTGTCCTCACTTCACTATTTTATAGGGCAGTTTACTGTGAAATAAATATAGTGACTATTTGTCCCAGCACTGTTTTAAAGCTCCTGAGGACCCCTGGCTGGTACTAGCACTGGAACTGCCAGCTGTCTGTGACAGGATCTAGTGCTAAGCCCAGGAGCTCAAACTCAGCTCCTAGGCTTCCGATACTTCTTCAGCTTGCTTCCTTGTAGTGTACTGTAAAAGTGAACTCAAACAGAATACTTATTTTCCCACTAGGTGTTCCACCTTCACCTATGATTCAGGTTGATGGATCAAGGCACCATCAGGTAATACGGCCAAGAGGTGCTTTGCCACGCTACCTCAGAGGGGAGCTTTGTACTCCCTCTTGGATGGTGGTGTCAGAGATCCAAATAAAGTAATTCCCTAATGGGGAGGAGTGAACTGTTCTCCTTAAAGTCCTTTAAAATGTCCTATTTCTCACCACCAGCACCTCCTTGACACCACTAGCACCATAACCCTGCTACTCCTCACTGGAAGCACCCCCAACCCTCCTTCTCCTATTACTCGTCTACTCCTGCTGCCTAAAAGGGAAACCATAAGCAAAGGGTCTTGCTAGCCCAGAGACAATACAAAGTTTTCTTCTTCTTCCTGTTGCTGTGCCGTCAGTGGCCAGTCTATTACACCACACAGCGTGTGCTCCAGCAGCACCATTCTGGTCCCCTCTGGCCTGGAACGAGCAGACATGGGGTCATCCACCTCTCAGACTGTCTGTCCCTGCAGAGTCTGTAGGCCAGCGTGACTACTGTCCTTCAAGCATACCAGCTGCAAAACAGTGTGGCAGGTTGCATAGGCTCTGGGGCAATTGGGGGCACTGCTGGTTGTAAGGAGTTACCACCTGAAGCCATTAAGTAGAAGGAGAAGGAGGGAATCACACTGTCACCACAGGTTGACATCGCCAGTTTCAGCATTGTACCCTGTACTACATTCTCCCCAACCATGATCTTCTGTACCTGCGTCTTTATTCAATCTTACCTACTATGTTACTAAGTATTTACTTGGTGTGCAATGAAGCTAATATACCGTTCCTGCCCATGATGCTGAACCATGTGTCTGTAGTCATGTGGACCCTAATACTGACAGTGTGGTCCAGCTGATGGAGGGCAAGCATAGTATTTGAGGCAAAAATTCAGCATAGACCACAAATTGGTGAAAGGGGGGTGATAAGGAAAAACAACCTATGATAGTGATAAATGGTTTTGAAAGTTTATTTAGTAGACATGTAAAGGCTAAAAAAAATATTTAGTTTCAGATCAATTCAGTCTTTTTGGGGGGATTTCAGATTTCGGATCCAAATTCAATTTGGTTCATTATTTTGTTTTCGGATCGATGCAAATTACTTGTTTTTGGTTTGGATCAATTCAATCCTATTTGGATGAAGTTTATTATGTTGTTAAACATGAAAATAAAACATGTACTGTTACTACTATTTGCTACTTTTGTTCCCCGTGGTCCCTATGTTTGTTGTAAAGTAGCCACTGCTCCAAGTTCGCTCCCGTGATAGACTACAACCTCAATACAAATAAGTAAATAAGTAAACTAAACATTAGATTTATTCCATCACAGAAGCAAGCTTGGAGTGGCAGCTACTTTACAACACACACAGGGACATGGGGAACAAAAGTAGCCATCCTATCAGCTGAGTGATACACAAATAAACTACATTTTTGTTTACAGTTAAGGTAATTTAATGTATTTTTAGGATTTAACTCCTACGTTTAGTGTCACTATAACTGTATCTAAGGTAGCAGCAGTGCTTAAGTGTAGGCACATTGTACACACCCTTTAACACCATAATAACTCTCACACATGTTGTACTATTGTGGATGAGAATATTGTAGGAACATTAGATTTTGAAGCTTTTTAGTTAAGAGGGACTGATACTAAAAATGATATGTTCTTTGTAAAGTGCTGTGTAAAATGTTTAAATAATAGAAGTAAAGAAATACTTGTAAATCTTGCTAGCGATCTCGGAAACCTTCTCAACAGACACACCCTAGACAAAAAAAATGACCAAGAAAGTTATGAAACAATCTAAGAATGTTCTTTTTTTTGGAACAGCAATCTGTTTCCATATAACAACAAAATGGTTTGAGAACTAAAATTTAAATCACATTTTGTAAAGAAAACACAATCAAAAACTTTAAGCAGGATGATGGAGGACAGCTTGTTTGTATTCATCCAATGCCAGTACCTCTTATCCAAGTCCAACTGCTACTGTCTACTCAAGCTCAAGTACTTTACTACTGTAAAACTTTTGTGGACAGGTTTTAAGTGTTTTCTTCTTAAGATTTGGATAATGGTACAAAAATCACCTTCTACCTACTCACATCTGCCATTTACTGCAAAAATTACAGACAATTGTATTTGTGTGAGGTCTTTGATAATACTGTTATGGTAAGCTCAGAGTCCCTGCTGGCTTTTACCAATCTCCTCTGAGAATCCCAGCCAGGACTTCCAGAAGACCCGCCAGTACCTTTGGTGGTGCTCATAGGAGCTCTGGATTTACCTCTAATGGCTCTCACAGGATCCAGGCCAGTATGGCTAATTGTAGCCACAGATTCTGGACCAGGACATCCAAAGTGCCCTGGGGTTCTCTTCAAGGAGCTGGTGCTGTGTCTTTTAGCCAGCTTCCTGCATGTAAAAGAGCTATAATACTACTGCGGTTGCTGACCCGGACCATCTGACCCTTCTCCGAATGCTTCCCGCCATGATCTTCTGCCTGGACACGACTTAGCTTTCGTGTCCTGCATTATAGTCTGACTACTCGTTGCCGGCCTTGGACCATCCGATTACTCTCTGCTAGCCGCCTGCCTTGACCCCTGCCTGGATCCGACTATGTTTTCGTCTTTTGGCTGCTGACCCGGACCGTCTGACCATTCTCTGGTTATCTCCTGTGTGGAACCTCTGCCTTGTCCGGATCATGCTCCAGACTACTGCCTCCTCTTTGCAGCCCTCCTGTCCATTTCTTAGCAGGGCAATCCTGGGGACAGCGACCTGGTACCAGCAAGCAACTAAGCCCATCTCCATCATCAGCTCTGGTGAAAACTGGCTGGTACCTGAGATGAGCCTGTGTCACCTGCCAGTGGGTTTCACCCTAACACATAGCCAGGTTAAAATGTATGTCAATCCAATCCATCCATCAATCCAAAAGGCTAACTTCGAAAAACTGCGCAAGATAGTGGGTGACATTGAATGGGAAAACGTATTTCTCGAACTAAGCACTGACCAGAAGTGGGATTGTTTCAAGAACAAAATAAAAAATGCTATTACCAAGTGTATACCATTGGGTAACAAAAGTAAAAGATCAAAAACTAAGCCTATATGGCTAAATAAAACAGTAAGACAGCACATTAAGGAAAAGAAAGTGGCATTTAGTAAGTATAAGATGGAGGGGACAGCATTGGCATTCCATAACTACAAAGAATTTAATAAAAGGTGTAAACAGGTAATTCGGGCAGCTAAAATTGAATGCGAGAAGCACATCGCCACAGTTAGTAAAAGTAACCCCCAAAAATGATATCAGTAAAAGGGTGAGAAAGGAGCAGATAGGCCCAATAAAGGATGAAAATGGGAGATTAGTCACAAACGACAGGGAGAGGGCAGAGGCGCTAAATACTTTTTTCTCGTCGGTATTCACCGAGGAAAAAGACGGGTTTAATGTACATGATAGAACACATAGTTTAACAGAAAATATACCTCAGTGGTTGACCGAAACTGGGATACAACATAGGCGTAAACTACTTAATGCAAATAAAGCATTAGGACCTGATAATATACACCCCAAGGTACTCAAAGAACTCAGCCAGGTAATAACAAGACCATTATTCCTAATTTTTAAGGAATCCATATGACTGGTAGATTGCCAAGCAATTGGCGTAGGGCTAATGTGGTACCTATATTCAAAAAAGGGTCAAGATGCCAACCCGGGAACTACAGACCAGTTAGCCTAACATCTATAGTATGCAAAATGTTAGAGGGAATGATTAAGTACTACTTAGTGGAGTTTTGTTCAGGATAATGGCATAATAACTGATAACCAGCATGGATTTAGGAAGGATCGTTCTTGTCAGACCAACCTGCTAACCTTTTACGAAGGGGTAAGTAGAGATCTGGATGGAGGGAGGCAGGTGGACGTAGTGTATCTGGACTTTTCCAAAGCATTTGATAGGGTGCCACATAAACGGTAGTTATACAAGCTAAGGTCTATGGGTATAGATGAAAGAGTGTGCACATGTATAGCAAACTGGCTAAAGGAACGTGTACAAAGAGTATCGGTTCATGGAACCTTTTCAAACTGGGCTGAGGTCATGAGTGGCGTGCCCCAGGGTTCTGTGCTGGGCCCCATGCTTTTCAACCTGTTTATTAATGATATCGGGGAGGGAGTGAGTAGCCATGTTTCAGTATTTGCTGATGATACAAAAATTGGGAGGGTAATAGACACGGACTTAGACATTGTGACATTACAGGAGGACCTGGATAAAATAGGGGAGTGGGCAACTGTATGGCAGATGAAGTTCAATGTCGATAAATGCAAAGTAATGCACTTTGGAGTTAAAAATAGGCAAATGGTCTATACAATTATGGGTATGCCACGAGGGAAGTCAGAAATGAAGAAAGATTTGGGGTTCATTGTAGACCACAGATTGACTAATAGCACGCAGTGCCAGGCTGCTGTAAACAAAGTAAGTAGAGTTCTGTCTTGTATTAAGAAGGGAATGTATTGCTGGGACAAGTCTATAATTTTGCCACTTTACAGATCACTGGTTCGGCCTCATCTGGAGTATGCGGTCCAGTTTTGGTCACCAGTACTCAGAAAAGATGTCCTTGAGCTGAAAAAAGTCCAGCTGAGGGCAACCAAACTCATTAAGGGGTTGGAGGACCCCTTATTGAGAGCTATGAAACAAGGCTGTTAAAATTAAATATGTTCTCTTTGGAAGTAAGGAGATTAAGGGGGGGACATGATTTTCTTGTATAAAATGTTCAATGGTGATAGCAACATTATTAACAAACTCTTTATGGTTAACCCCATAACAAAGACTAGAGGCCACCACCAAAAACTGGTGGGGAAAAAAGTTCAGCACACGGGGCGCAAGGCGTTCTTCTCAGTTAGAGTGGTTAAGGTCTGGAACTCACTGCCACAGGCAGTGATTTCAGCTAAGAGTGTGGAATCATTCAAGAAACTCTTGGATGATTTCCTTGGAGACCATAAAATACAGGGATACAGGTACTGCTAAGAGCAAAATCACACATGGACTCATACACACGCACACACCAGCTCAACCATAAATGCATACACGCAATAGGTTGGACTTGATGGACTTATGTCTTTATTCAACCTCAAATACTATGTAACTATGTAATCCACCTTTTTTTCTAGTTTTAAAAAGAGTGTGTAAGGATTAGAAGTTCTGTTGCGATTTTTTCTGCTTTCCAGGAAGCAAATTATCCTTACTTCCTATTCTGCTGTCAAGGGCTTCCCTGATAGAAAATGAGATAAAATGAACAGGGGCACTGACAACAATAATTGTTCTATATTGTTCCTGCCATGAGAATCTGTTGCTTACTCCTTAATGGGGAAAGTGACAGATTCTCTTTGAAAATGGGGGGCTCACCAGGTTGCAACATATTAAAGGTTCAGTGATCCCTGTGGCCCCCACCCCTCCAAGACCTCTGCTTGAAATATTTCTCCTGCTGAGCTGTACTAATATGAGTGGGGGACTTAACGGAAAACCTATCTGAACTACTATTGTTTAAATAGGTTGTTGTACAAGCAAATCACAACAGGAGTAACAAATACGGGCTTTCATTGACATAACTATATGGCTTGGATATCACAGTAGCAGTAACCATAACGTTTTAATGGTTAAAACCATACATCCCAACTGTCCCACATTTGGAGGGACTGGTCCTCAGTGCTCACTCTTTTTGTTCCAATGTTTAGATTTCTATAAAACTATTTACCTAACATAAATGGTATTCTACAATAGATCTGCCATCCAACATTCTTGCACTTGTTATTTTAAAAAGACAGTGTAAAGGAAAAGTAGTGATGAAAAAGCACTTGTGGGTTTAACCAATAATTTTTACATATTAGTTCTTCATGGACTGTGTAATTGGGGGGCATTGCTGGGGGTGTGTCCTTGCTTAAATACTTTGGTGTCTCTCTTCCTCATGTCTTAAAGTAGGGAGTATGTTAAAGCCTCTATCATGTTATGACTGAAGTTCCAAGTGCAGTATGAAACACATTATTATAATAGAGATACAATTTAGAAATGCTTTGGGACATCATGTCCTTCAGAACACTGTAAAATGTGCTTGTGGCTTTTATTTATGACATATTTGTTTTATTTGCTTTTTCCTATGCCCCATATAAATTTTACACTAAGTTAAAAACAGGAGTAGCACTGAGTTTACTGTTTTATTTTATTCCAAATTAAATAGATGTGTTTTAACCATGTCCTCTCATATGATACATACAATATATACATTTTACTTTAGCACAAATTGAGCTGCCCTGGTAATTAGTATATCACCAGTATAAGAACACATCCAGGTCACATTGACACCAGCAGTAAAATGATAGACAACAAGCAGTGCCACCCAGTGGACAGATGTTATGGAGTTTTCAATTTCAAGCAATAAGATTTCCAAAGAGCACAAGGCGTTCATTGTCTAGTGAAATTGCTATTTGCAAAAAGCAGCAACCTGGTTACAGTTAACTGTATAACTTTGTAACTGTAAGTAAAATATTGTTAAGGGAAACCTGCACTATAATATGTGAGCTGCCATGGATGACTTCCTTCTATGAACATTAGTTGCCTGGCTGTCTCTGAATTCAAAGTTACTAACCTAGAAAAAGCATGAGGATTACAAAATCAAAAAAAGAACATAAGGGTTGATAAACTCAAGGAGGATGAGCTGTTCACATAGAAAGGCAATTCTCACCACATTCACTAAGATAAGTGAACATTTCCTTGCAAAGTGAAAATTCACTTTGAAAGGGTACGTGCTCTACTCAACCCCACTGGAAAATAGCCATGCAACCAGTATTTCCAGAAAAAGAGGTCAGCAATGGCAGCCTACATGTTCTCTCAGAACTTGTTTATTTAGATTATATAGGCTACTATAGTTTACTGTAAATAGGCCTGGCGGTTTGTTTTAGTTTTTAAGCCCCTTTTCTGCTATCTACGTGAGCTGCACTAAAAGGATGTGCAGGTTCACAAGGAAGCACATGCTTTGTTAAAGAATTTCTCTAATACACAGCAATGCCGGCATTAGTAAAATCAAATAGTGAGTTACTGATGCTATTCAAAAACCAATAAACTGTAATAAAGTTAGAAAGTCCCCAAATAACACCTTAATCTGAATTTTTTGTAATGCTCTGCAGTAAGACTCCAGATGGCACCTCACAGGTTCTCTGGAAGTATACTTTGTGAAACCTGTGTAAGTTCCTTTTTTTCTGTTTCCTGCATGTCCAGTCACATTCAAACTTCCAAGGCAGTTGTGGCTTTGAACAACATCAAGCTTTTTGTACCTGGTAGACAGCAAGCAACCTGCACTGGTTGAAGGTGAAAATGCCCTTCAAATTGTATCTAAAGCCATTTTGTGTTGTTTTGGAAAGATTATAGAAGGGTTAGAACCTCTGTCTGATTTATTGTTTTTGTCCTGTGGCCAATGTCAATGGGACTAAAAGGGAGAAAAAAAAAAATCTGAGCCATTACTGGGTCATGAATAGAAGTGGCATCTTCCAATGTAGACATTTGTTCTAGTGATGACTAAGAGGATTCTGCTTACTTTAAAAAGATTTCTTCTCTTGAGAAAGGAAGGGACGTAGAATCTACCTCCATCCAATACCAAAAAAAGGTCTGGCTTTATATTTAAATAATCTATGTAGCTTTAGGCTAAAAGTCTACATAGAAATGTGAAGGAGATTGTTGAATGTTGCCAAAGATCTGGACCACTCTTTGGAAGCACCTTGCCTGCTCTTACCCTGTAATAAAACAAAAATGTGTAAACTTTGCATTATGGTAAATTTAGCAATGGAATTTAAGTTTTTTTTAAATTATTTAGTAATCAAGAATGTTTACTGTATTGCTCCTAGGAATTCAGTCTCTACTTTAAGTATTCCCGACCAATGTGTAAGGTGTCTAAAATTATTATCGTGAATCTCAATCTCAGAAAATAACATATATAAATGGTGCACAAACCATTTGTAATTTAATGGTTTTAAAATAGCATGTCCTAATTTAATCTAAAGCCAGCTATGATTTTCTTAAACCGCCCAGAATGTGAATATTAGACATGTGCACTGCCAAAAAAATTGTTTCGTTTTGTTTTGATTCGGATTTGTGTTATTTTGTTTTTCGGGATTCGGGTGTGAAAGTCAATTCGGATTCGGAATTCAGATTCGGCTGAAATTCGTTAGCGGCAGTTCGTTCAAACGTTCGTTTCCGTTTCTTATTCGTTTCGTTCATTCGTTTGCAGCAAAGTGACATTTGAGGGGGAAAAAATGTTTTTCTCCTTCTCTAATGTCACTTTGCTCCAACGAACGAAACGAAAAAGTATTTCGGAAATGGAAATTCGGATTCCTTTGCATTCGTTATATCTGTAATTCGGAATTCAGATACATCCGAATGTCCGAATTTCCGAAAATTCATCCGAATTTCGATTCGGAACGAAACGAATCGCACATGTCTAGTGAATATCATTCACTCTTGGTCACTGGGGAACTCTGAATACTGTCTGTGCACAGAACACCATCAGAAAAGTAAATTTCTGCTCATGCAATAGGCTGTTTTCACTAGCATTGTCTTATTACAGGGGTAGGCAATCTTGGCACTCCAGCTGTGATGAGAATACAAATCCCATCATGCCTCTGTCTCTGGGAGTCATGCCTGTGGCTGTCAGAGTCTTGCAATGCATCATGGGATTTGTAGTTCCACAACAGCTGGAGTGCTGAGGTTGCCTACCCCTTAGACCTGTCCTATTATATAACAGGGACTAATCATGTTGGAATAGCAGGCACGCACTCCCACTTAGTAGTCAGGGAGGAGAACTTTGACCTATTTATAGTCAGTATCTACAGACCATAAATAGGTAAAAGTTACCAATGAGGTTTGCTAAAATCCTAGAAATGTGTATAATTAACCTGAAGTAGGTTGTTTTTTGCTTTTCAGCAAAAGTAGAGTTTACATTTGGAATGGAATGCCTAATAAAGGTTCTGTTACGAGTATAAGTAGTAACTCATGTCTACAAAGTTCTTGAAATAGTGAATTTCCAAAGATACCGATTGTAGCAATCAAATTCTTGCACTGTCACAAGCAGACTAAGAATATCTGGGAAAAATCTGTGTTTAGTAGTACACTGTCTAACACAAATTCCTCTTTAATTGCTTTATGGCTAGCGTAAAAAAATAAAACTGCAGTATACTACTATATGAAAGTAGGATTAGATTTACATTAGCCCATAAACAGACAAATAATAACAGCAATCTTTTTTGCACAGAAAATTATTTGCGAAAGCAGGAAAGAATTCTAATTTCAAGTCAAATCCCTTTTCTAGATTATACCAATTCTCAAAATGATTTCTATGCCATCTGGGCTCTTCCTGATTTAATATGCAGACGTCTGAATAACACACTACATATTTCCTCATAAGCGGACATAAAATTTGGGTCTTACAGGTGTACAGTATTGAAGGAATTCTTGATTTAAAAGAAAAAAAACTATGATTACATAAAATGCATTGTGTGGCTTTTCTAGAATGTAAGTCTATTCTCTTGACTCCCTAAGATTTTTTTAGAGGCTAAATCAAATAATGCTTTCCATGAAATGACCTCATCCTCTAATTATGTACCTGTTAAACATTTTACTCATTTTATAATTAATATTTAGGCCAGATGTTCCATTAAAAGGCAATACTGCAGTGGCGTAATTCCACCAACTCTGTCCATTTTATGCTATAGAGAAATAAAAACTTTTGTTTCTGCCTTAAAAAGTTTCAGTGAGAAAATCCCAGGGAGTTGTCCTAATCATTATACATTGGGGACTACACTCAGTACTCTCTTGTATAAATAGTGGCTTTGTTCCCTCATGCACTCATTTCAGATGGTAAAAAAAAAATGTTTTTTTAATAAGAATCAGGACTAGACTTCCCTCACAAAAAACTAGTCCAATGCTAATAGGGTCTCCTGCACTTGTGGAGCCTAGGAGGATGCATTTGTTTTTTACAGATGTAAACCTGTCACAGTACATTTTGGTGAAGAACTTTTGGCACTTAGAAAAATGTCAATATCATTAAGCACATGTGTCCCCCTATTAACTGGCAGTTATCTCTAACAATTTTCCGGCTAACACCTAACTTAATCAAGACTGACTTTACCAAAAAGAACAGCAGGCATGTGCCTAAAGGCAGCAGAGGCAATATCTCTCAGTATAAATATTGACCACACTTTTTTTACAATAATCAAAATAAATATATTTATCTCATATTGGCTTATTTATACATTGGCGCAAAATTTTAAACCAGGATAGGTCCAGTAAAACAACAACATTTTCTGTGTAAAATATGTGATCCTTGTAGAGTGGTATAGTTTTGGAGGCACAAGATTATGTACCAAAAATCTCCAGTAGTGGAAATCTGGGCCTAACAATTCTCAAGTCAGTTGCACTGCAGGGCCTGCATATAGTGTTGGAATCAGTGGCGTAACTACCACCATAGCGACCCACGCGGTCGCTATGGGGCCCGGGGCAGAGGGGCACGGTCATGGGGGCGAGGGGTTCAGCCGTGTAGGTGGAGGACGAGACCCGGCTGCTGCGGAGGAGACTGGGGCCCTCGGCCGTGGAGTAGGAAGCCAGGGTACGGAGGAGGAGGCCGGGCCCGGAAGAAGATACCGGGGATCAGCAGTGAAGTGGAGGATGCCGGGGTTCGGCGGCGAAGAGGCCAGAGATCGGCGGCATTGGTGGAAGTGGAGGCCGGGGATCGTCGGTGAGAAGGAAGAGGCTGGGGCTCGGCGGCGGCTGACAGGTAGGAACGGCTAAGCTGCTTTGCTGTTTTTTATGTGAAATGTTCCCTGTGTTTGAGTCCCTGCACAGCCAGGGGGGCTGCATCTGGCAGAAAACATGCACCCCTCATTGCCATTCCCAGCTGTTCCCCTCTCTGCCCTGCCTGCTACAGATGGAGATGAGGGTAGGATGGATATGAGGGTCAGGATGGACATGAGGGTCAGGATGGACATGAGGGTCAGGATGGACATGAAGGTCAGGATGGACATGAGGGTCAGGATGGACATGAGGGTTAGGATGGGGAGAATGGTCAGGAAGCTGAGGATGATCAGGATGATGATGCGGGTATAGGGAAGATGGAGATGATGGTCAGGATAGTGAGAATTCCAAACAGTCTTATATGCACTTGTGACAGCTAAAAAATGATCCTCGCACACCGTGCTGCTCTTTTAAGGACTAGGGGACCTTGACTCGATTTCTAAAACAAAAACACAGAGCGCCCCGAGATGTGCAGGATAATTTTGTATTTTAATGGATAATGGATAAAAACCTACAAGGATTGCAGTACAACAAGTGTATTACTCCTTTGATCTGATATCGGAAATATGCCATAAAAAAGTGTTTGACACAGAAGACGCTGATCCGCCAGCTGGCATGCCGCCTCATGGTTGAACTCCTGTGATTATGGCTAAATGTGAGGATGTTTTTATCCATTATCCTTTAAAATAAAAAATTATCCTGCTCATGTTGGGGAGCGCTGTGTTTTTGTTTTAGGATGGTGAGAATGGTCAGGAAGCCGAGGATGGTCAGGATAGTCAGAATGGAGATGATGGTGAGGATGGTCAGTATGGTCATGATGGGGAAGATGTGAAAATGGTCAGGATGGCGGGGAGGTGAGGATGGTGAGAATGGTAAGGATAGTGAGGAGATGAGGATGGACAGGATGGCGAGAATGGTCAGCATGGTGAGGAGATCAGGATGGGGAGGACGGTGAGAATGGTCAGGATGGTGAGGAGATGAGGATGGCCAGGATGGGGAGGTGAGGATGGTGAGAATGGTCAGGACGGTGAGAATGGTCAGGATTGTGATGATGGTCAGGATGGTGAGAAGATGAGGATGGCTAGGGTGGTGAGGAGGTGAGGAATGATGGTGAGAAGATGAGGATGGTCAAGATGGTGAGGAGATGTGGATGGTCAGGATGGTGAGGAGATGAGGACGGTCAGGATGGTGAGGAGATGAGGATGGCCAGAATGGTGAGAATGGTCATGATAGAGATGATGGTCAGGATGGTGAGGAGGTGAGGATTGCCAGAATGATGAGGAGGTGAGGATGGTGATGAGTGTCAAGATGGAGCTAATAGTCAGGATGGTCAAAATGGTAAGGATGGTGCAGTGGTGTAACTACCTCCATAGAGACTGGGGTCCAGGGCAGAGGGGGTCCGGTCAGGGGCCCAGCAGCAGAGGTGTAGGAGGCCAAAGCCCATCGGCGGTGGTGAAGGCCGAGGCCCAGCAGCGCTGGTCCGGTGTGGCGGCTGAGTTGGAGGAGGAGGCCGGTGCCTGGAGATGGAGGAGGCCGGGGACAAGCAGCAAGTGGCTCAGGGCTGACAGGTAAGAGGAGTGCAGTGTGCAGGGAAAGGGACCCCGACCAACCCACCTGAGACCCTGCAGAGCTCACCATAGAGAGTTTTTGGTGGGCTGTGCAGGGTCACTCTCAGGTGGGCTATGCACGGTCTCTGGTATGTGTGGGTTCTCAAGTGGACTCTGCAGGGTCTCAGGGGGGCTCTGCAGGGTCTTTGGTGGGATTGTGCGGTGTCTATGGTGGGCTCTGCAGTAGTGAGCATCTGAGTTATATGTTCTTCAGAGCCAGCAAAAGAACGTGTTCTGAAGGTAGGTGCTTTTTCTTTTTTGGTGGTGGTGGGGGGGGGCATACAAAACTTTGCTATGGGGCCCTGTGATTTCTAGTTACGCCCCTGGTTGGAATCCATCACTAATATGTGCATTTGTGTCTGCAAGCTACAGACAAGTGTTGGGGGGAGTCTGCCTTCACCTGGCTATTATTCTTCAGAAGCAAGCCTCAGGCAGACCCAGTCTGTCTGATAACTCTCCTTCTGTAAATGTTGGTTGCATTCTTGTCAAGCTTGTCAAGCTGATCCACTTGCTTCAGTGCGATCACTATCACTGACCGAAACAAGTATACAGATAAGGACTTAATACATTTGTTCTCTGAATATTTGTTTTGGGTCAGTGTCGGGCTGGTCAGCACAATTAGGCAATTAGTACTTTCAGTAAAATGTTAACAAGGCCAACCCTCACATATCTATCATAAATTTCACTGCATGAAATGTATTTTAACAAGAAATCACATTCTTTTCTAGGTGGCTGGTTTACATACACAGCCATAACATTATGACCATGTGCCTTATATTCGTTAGGTTCCCCTTTTTGTTGCCAAAATAGCCCTAACCTGTTGAGGCCTGGACTCTAATAGACCCATGAAGGTTTGCTGTGGTATGAGGCTCCAAGCTGTCAGTAGCAGATCCTTTAAGTCTTGTAAGTAAGGTGGGGCCTCCATGGATCAGACTTGTTTTTCCAGCATATCCCACAGATGCTCCCTGAGATCTGGAGAATGAGGAGGCTGGGTCAACTCCTCAAACCATTCTTGAACCATTTTTGCTGTGTGGCAGGGTACATTATCCTGCTGAAAAAGGCAACTGCCATTAGGGAATACCTTTACCATAAAGGGCTATACTTGGTCAGTAACAATGTTTAGGTAAGTGGTATGTGGCAAAGTAACATTTACATGAATAGACCAAGGTGTCCGTGCAGAACATTGCCAAAAGCATCACAGCTTACCTTTTCCCAGAGAGCATCCTGGCGCCATCTCTTCAAAAGGTAAATTACACACAGGCACCCAGCCATCCAATAATGTAAAAGAAAACATGATCAATCAGACCAGACCAGCTACTTTCATTGCTCAGTGGTTCAATTCTGATGTCATGCCATGTCATTCTGATGTCATAGGTGTTTTTGGCAGTAGACACAGGTCAGCATGGGCACCCTGAATGGTCTGCGGCTAAGCAGCCCCATACACAAAAAATTGTGATGCACTGTGTGTTCAGTCACAATTCTATTGGAACCATCATTATCTTTTCCAGCAAACTGAGCTACAGTAGCTCTTCTTTTGGATTGGACTACAGCCTTTACTCCCCACCTGCATCAATGAGCCTTGGCCACTTGTGACACTGTCGCCAGTTCACTGCTTTCCCTTCCTTGGACCACTTTTGGTACGTCCTGACCACTGCAGACCAGGAACATCTTACAAGAGCTGCAGTTTTGGAGTTACTCTGACCCAGTTGTCTAGCCATCACAATTTGGCCCTTGGCAAAGTCGCTCAAATCCTTAAGCTTGCCCATATTTTTTGCTTCCACCACATCAACTTTAGAGACAAAATGTTCACTTGTTGCTTGTCATATCCCACCCAGGTCCAGGTGCCTTTCTAATGAGATAATCAATGTTATTCATTTCACCTCTCATAGTGGTCATAATGTAACGGCTGATCAGTGTACATCATTTGTATATATATATATATTAAGGATGCACTGATGCCAAGTACAGTACTTAGTACAAGTACATGTACCAATACTTTTCCAGCTCCAAGACTAGAATAAGGAAATGTAATTACAACTGAATTGTCATCTGTTTTTGCAATATGCTTTCAATATCTTAATCAAAATAAAGAATAGCTACAATTTTAGCAGCAAAGGATA
This sequence comes from Nanorana parkeri, assembly GCF_000935625.1. Lineage (NCBI taxonomy): Eukaryota > Metazoa > Chordata > Amphibia > Anura > Dicroglossidae > Nanorana > Nanorana parkeri. The sequence goes on from NW_017306678.1 coordinate 57,758, forward strand.
AGTGTTACAAGTAACAGGTAAAATATGAGGCAGAGTTCAGAAACACTTGCAGCGCTGACAAATTCCACTCTTAATAAGTTAATGTACTCTATTAGAGTAACTGCAGAGCCAAGAGCTGGAAACATACACTTTACTCATCAGATCTCATTGTGAACGACAGGAAAAGACTTCAACAAACACTACTTCACAGATGGCTTCCTTGGAATGGAAATTAAAAGCAAATATATCCTCTTAAAACGCACATCAAATGGAAATTTCTGAATCAATAAAAATAGTAAAAAGCAAAAGATCCAGTAAAAATAGTCCTCCTTGCATATTCCTTTACTTAGAAGACTTTTCTTGGCTAGCTATGCTTACTTTTCTTTAACTTTGATTTCCCTTAATGTAGAAACAAAATTTCTACATTAAAATAAATTTTAAATGTTTAGATTATTTAAAGCTCTTATGCAGAGGTAGATTTAGGACAAACTGACCCAAGACATTTTACCTGATACATCCTATGTTGTAAAAATCCTAAACAAAGAGATACTATATATTTGTTACTCATACCTACCAATTGTACTACATGATTCTAATTGTGACATTTTAACAAACATGCTATTTGTTAGTCTCTAATGGAGTCCCTAGAAGGTCCCTGGATTCTAGGCCATAACTACGCAAATGGCATCACTTTAAAAGTGTATTTAAATATTCACCTTTAAATGTTTAAATATTTTTTTAAATGTTGGGCGTTTTAATAAGGACTATTTAAACCCTGGTAATGCTAATTAGCCCTAACAATCTATTTCTCATTTAGCTATTTTTTCACTACGTTTGTACATGTTAAAATTTCACAGTAAACTAGACAAATTGCAAAAAATACATTTGTACATAATAGCTTCAATAACACTAGTTATAACTACCACTAGTCATAACTAGCACTGGTTAAAATTAGAAAATACATTACTATTTAGTTTTGCTTCTAGCATACATTGACAAAATAATACCTAAAAGAAAATACCAGTCCCCCTCTCTGAAACAAAAAACTCCATTATATGATATAAAATGATACAAAAGGTATCATTTTGGGATGATGTTATAATGAAAAGTAGAGTTTCTTAGACGAACTGTGAAAATGGGCATGGCCATATTAAGTTATTGCTGTCACCAACAACCTTGCCAGTGTGTTTTTCGTATTAGTGGGTGTAATTCATCATGATTGATGAGGATCTGCATTGCTGGACATTGTGATTGATGATGGCTGTACAATACGGGGCATTTTTGTTTGTTTTTTTAATAAAGGACTTGTCAAGTGTGTGTGTTTTTATTTACACTTTCATTTTTTTCTTTGTAAATGAGTAGAGGGTACTTATTTATTTATATAGTGGTGGAGGCTATTTGGGGTCCCCTAATGTTATTTACACATATACATATTAATGTGTGCATCATATAGGTGCACCACTTCTCAGGTTTAGGGCATCCTGCAAGCATGTTATTTAAAGGAATTGTGCATTTTTTAATGTTTCTGTATAAGTATTAATAAAACAGCTGCTCTGCACTAAACAGTAATTTTTACAAAAGTTTTTGCATTAGTATATGTTCCCCCCTGGCAGCTCCCAGCTCCCCATGCCCTTTATTTGACAATCCCAATTTTGTTCAGAATGGCTTGCAATGTGCAATTAAGGGGCAGATGTAAGGACTTTTTTTAAGGTGTATTAACAAACAATGTAGCACCCAAACCTTGAGATCCTTAATAATCTGTGAGGACAGACAGTGTGCACACCTAGGTTGCAACTGATAATGAAAATCTGCCTGCACAGTGCTGACAGGGTTACCTATTTTAGATATAACATTCCTGCTCCATCCGCACATAGAAGGGGAAATCTAACTAGGATTGTGAGGAAGTTAAGGCAAGCAAAAAGGTAAGCAGCAACTTCATTTTTTTTTTAACATGTAATATGTGAACGGGAACATGAAAAAAATATGAAATAGGCATTATCAGATTTTGACTGCAAAAGCCGAAATACACTTTTAAGAAGAACTCCAGGTTGTAGAAAAATTTAACTTTGCAGTGTGTTAACTGCTTGTTTTTCTCTAGGGGCTCAAATAAAGAAGAAATAGTGACCTATTGTCCTGAACTTGCCTGAGAAGTAGTGCACCTATATGATGCATACATAAATATGGATATGTGTGTAAAAATAAGGGGATTACAGATATCATCCCCCCACAAGGTAAATAAGAAAGTTCTTCTTTAATGACATTTCATTTTAAAGGTAAATTTGCTTACTTTGTAGCAAATCTAAAACCCCATCAATAAAAAATGTTATGCCAACTTTACCATGTTATGTGTTGGGATGACAAATCTAAAACCCCATCAATAAAAATGTTATGCCAACTTTACCATTTTATGTGTAGGGTTGAAAAATCTAAAACCACATCAATAGAAATGTTATGTCAGCTTTACCATGTTAAGTGTTGGGATGACAATTGTCTTTCAATTATGCGTCTTCATTTTAAACCTGCCACAAGCGTCCCAGATGGAGACTGCAAGCATCTGTGCTGAAATTATTGGATATGCATCTTCAACCATTGCCACTATAAGGAAGCCTGTCCTAAAGTTTGATTTGCAGTTGACACAGGAGCAAGAGCATATAGACAGGAAGTTGCTGAAGGAGGCTGGAGAAGATCAGCAATGCAAAGATGTAAAAAAAGAAATGTATGCAGAAAAACACAGCAAATGTTTATGATGCACAGCATTTAGGCAAACTAAATGCCATTCAGTTAGGTAAAGTTTTTTCATATTTTAACATGGGGGCATTCAAGTTGACTTGACCCAGTCTAAAACATTAATAAGGTAGCAACAATGCTGAAGTGCAGGCACCTTGTAGTGCTTGAAAGTACATGTTTAAAGCTCATCTCCCATCAAAACTTAAACCCCCTCCCCCCTCTCTCTCCCCAATACAGAATTATTTTCTTTTTCAAAAATATAATTTCCAGCTGTAGGGGACTCGGAGTCCAGCACAGCAGATGTGCCTTCGCCAACTGGTCCCCTCATGCTGATATTATCCCTTTAGTTGGTTTGGATAATGAAAGTACCCTACAGCTGGACAGCGGATACAAGTGTCTACTTCACACAGGTGGTGACAATGGCACTCAGAGAAGGACCCCTCCTCCTATGTATGAGAAGATCTAGGAGTAGAACATCACATGACCAAGGATTTAAATGTGTAAAAGTGGCATTTTGGTAGGTTTAATATTTTGTATTTGTCACGAACCGCGGCGCCGTCTCGTTGCTAGGAGATGGGCCGGCAGGCTTGCATATTCGGCTCCTCCCTCCAGACGTCTTCCTCGGACTGTTCACACATAGGAGTGAGGGCGTAGCAGCCTGGCCCTTCGGAAGCATCCTGTTGCTAGGAGACGTTCGGGAGGGCCTCTGCTGACTGCTCCGCCCCAACACACCTGCCTACTCATAAAAGCCTGGAAGGCACACTTGCTCAATGTTCTAGCGAGGTAGAACGTTGAGCAATTTCTTAGGGCTCATACCTCTGCTCCATCACATGAACCTTTCACTCCAGCAGCATTAATCCGGACTTCTTCCAGCACAGCAGTGATCCTTCGCCCTGTACTCCTGGAGGGCTCTGAATACCCCAACAAACCGCAAGTACCATCCTGGACCCTGTAATTGTTTACATTGCCTGCAACTCAGTGGGGTTTAAAGAGACACTGCTCTACAAAGGGGGCTTGCTCAGGAGTACTCCTAATTACTGTTTGATAAGCCTGCAATAGTTTTTTGCATTCATGGAGTGAACTACTTTATTTTGAACTACAAATCCCCACAGGCCCCAACTAACCACAATATTGCAAAGAGGGAAGGTTCACTTATTGTTATCTCTGCAATTACAGCCTGTGGTGGCATATGATGTGTTAAGGGTTCCAACCTCACTCAGCCACACTAAAGAGTGTAAGTGTGAACCCCCCACCTGAGCCATCCACAAAGCCTCTCCGCAGCTGAGATCCTCAGCCAAACTCGCTCAATCATTACAGTATTCCAGGGATTATTGGTGAGAGCTGGGTATTGGCAGTAGCCCAGAGAATAGCTTTCAGTCAAACTGATCCCTAGCTTTCTGTAGGGTCTACTCAGATACTAATTCCTTTCACAAAATTTTTTATTGTGCATTTTTTACAGATAGGAAACAGTAACTGAGTGTATAATACATATAGTGTAACAGAGTAATACCATATAAAATGCAGTATACACGTCATGCATATAGGAACATCAAAAACATGTTCGAATTATATGTGAATAACGAATATATATAAGACAATAACAAACATTCAATGATATATGGAATAAGAATTACTTATGGGGGGTAAGTACATGGGAAAGTATCACTGGTGTAAATGGGGGAAAGGGGTTGTGGTACTAATTGAAGGGAATGAAAAGGGTAGATAATTACATTTGCAAATTTGTAGGGTCAAAATGACGTGGGCTGGCATAGGAGATCCATTCCTCCCAAATTTCCTCAAATTTGACATAAGAATCAGACAAGATTGCTGTTAACTGTTCATTAATCATTCTGTTAGTGATGCAGTTTGTAACCTCTAGGAAACTAAACTTGGGGGATTTCCAGGAACTGGCAATGGTTTGTATGTAGACATAAAAATGTGGGAGATTAAAGTTTGCTGTCTTTTAAGTATACCTGGAATGCCTTTATGTAAAAGTGCTTCCCATGTTTGTTTGTTTTTATATTAGAGCCTAATATAGAGTTAATTAAATCATACACTTGAGTCCATAGTCGTTTAACTTTAATACAGTTCCACCAGATATGTGAGATTGTCCCCGGAGTATTGCAGCCTCTAAAACATAGAGGGGAATAGGACGGGAACATTTTATGCAAACGTGCTGGAGTGTAGTACCATCTAAGTAGTACTTTGTACGAGTTTTCCATGAATAACACATTTTTGGAACAAGAAGCTATATTACTCCACATAGAAGTCCAATCTATTTCTGAAATAGAGGAGCCCAATTCCTCTTCCCATTTGCTTTGATATGGTATAACATCAAGGGAGAAGTGTTCAGAAAGTGAGCATTGTAGTAATGCAATTAGGCCTGGAGAATGAGGATCTTTTCTACATCTGTATTCAAAACGAGTACTTGAATACGGTGGAGCAAATGAGCGGCATAGTACATGTACATAATGTCGTAATTGAAGGTACTAATTCCAGTCTGTTCATGGCCACAGGATGTCTCCACTTCAGTACTTTTGTACCATAGAACAGGGGCACTCTAGCTGTTGTGGAACTACAAGTCCCATGATGCATTGTAAGACTCCCAGTGGCATGAGGGATTTGTAATTTCAGTGGAATGACAAGGTTGCCTAACCCTGCGTTAGAGGCTAATAGACCCAATCAGGATCGCTTTAATGGTTAGGTCTCATTACTGTTTAAATGGAATCTTACACCCATGGAATAAGCACCAAGCAAAGTATATACCAAGTTTTAACTACCACACTAATTAGAATTTGGTCTTTGTAGCTGTGATTTGCAAACTTGAAATAGAAATTATTGTGCTTTGTCTAGCAGCAGACTTTCATTATGCATAATCTACTTCCATGTTTTCGGAAGGCATAAGAAAATGAAGCCAAATGGCAAAATTACCACAGTCTTTCAATTGATGCTACAGTACACAACAATTCAAATCAGGTTGTGTTTACAATGTGAGTTTTATGTAGGGGGCTGCCCAAAACTAAAAGTGAAAACAGATTGACAACAGGAATGCAAAACAACGGAAAACAAATGACTGCCCCAAGGTTACAGTTTGACTTGTTTGCTACACCACCACTTTTATTTACCTTATACATTACAGTACTTTAATTTCGGCTGTTATATGTGTAAACAAGATTGGTTTGTAGAAGACACAATTATTGTGATATTATGATTAAAGAGTGTGTTTATTAAGCCTTCATGTCTTTAACATAATTAAGAGGACAGGAAGCTCAACATTTTGGTCTACTAAACAGTTCAAGGTATATTTTCAATTTCATATCAAATAGGTACTGTATAAAGCAAATTTGTAGCAATGTTTACAGTTGTCTAGTGATGGATGAGTTTAGAGATAACTAGACATTAGATAATAATAATAACGGCCCTATATTTGCAGCTCCGAAAAGTTCAATTAATGAGCCTTAAAGGTATTTTTTGTTGGCTGCCTATTGTTTTCCCAAGACAAAAAGTAGGTATGTCAGGGTTTGCAAGTCACAAAAACTTTCCACTGTGGGAAAAAGCTTTTGGTTTTTAGCCAATGACTTAAATATATGACTGGTCCAAAAGGTAACTCTATAACGCTATATTATTGTGTTTTGCTTAGATTGCAAAATATAGAGAACATTCACTCAAATCAACTTAATCTACTTATCATCACTATTCTGGACCTGACGTAAGCCAGGACCTGGACCTGACGTAAGCCAGAAAATGGTTGGTTTAAAAGATCTCTGCCTGGTGGATAAAAAAGGCATACAGTGTAAGTGGAGCATCTACTGTATAAAGGACCTCCATTTCATTTAGTTATACACAAAAAAAACTACAGAGCCCATTCACACCATCACTTTCTGGTTATTGTTGTACATATATGTTATGTCGCATGTTAGGCAGCTGATTCATTTGAATGGGCTGTCTAATGCGCCATAATGTACAAAAAAAGGGCTGCACTCTAAGCAAATTAGGCTTTACTCCATCGCACAGCACTATGAATAACACAAACTAGCTGATTGGAGGAGAGAGCACAGAGATGACCTCTGATAAGCTGATGTCAGTCACAGTCCAGCCCAAGACTTAGTGCTTTCTGCATGTAAAACTGAATCAGCAAGACCTGTTTTGGTATTAGGCAGCCACACATATATATTTCAGCTTCAAAATCTTTAACAGTATACCTGCATTTTTATTTTGAAATAAACTTGCCATGAAAGAAATTGGGGTTGCCTTTGCAGACTTTCTAAAAATGCTAGAGGAGTCTAAGACTGAAGTACCACACTACAGGTTAAATGTCCAGACACAAATTTATTCCAATGTATGATAGGATAGAAAACAGCGCCAGCTCAATTCATGGGCCAAAAAACTTTCCCTTTCATCAGGGCTGAAAGAGAATTACAAACAGGACTGAATATAAAGTATGTGGTATTTAAACCATTTTTTTGTTACATTTTTGTTACAGCACAGTGTTCATCAGAAGCTGTTTAGGTAGCCTAAAGCATTTGCTGATGAAGACTGTGCTGTAACACCAAACTGGTTTAAATACCATATAAAACACTGCGGATGTCAACTGGTTAAGGGGACAGTTTTTGTTTTGAATAATTTTCCAGCCAAAAATGCAGATTTTAACATGTGTGCAAAAAATTGAAATAATTGCTCTTGTAGCAAATTTCCAGCCAAACAGTAAAGTACACTTTAGAAATACTTAATGTATCTGTGAACTGTCTGGCCTGCCAACATATTTTGTTCAGCCACTATTCTAATGTACACACCTCTGTCACACTGCATACTGCAAGTGGGCAACCTCACTTACAGATAAGTAATCTAGCATGGTCACCTCCCTGGTTCCAGCCTGCAGAGAACGAAGCAACAGTAGTACGCAGACCTGACAATGTTACTCGCCTCTCCCTAAGACTATATGGTGTACAGTAAGCTAACCGAAAGACATATTTCATGGACATACTAAACTTAATCCTGCTCTGCACCTCACCCATAAACTGCTACAGCCCCAAAACATTAACATCCAAAAATGTATAAATTTGTGTCTGGGGCATATGCAAGTTTCCATACCCCACCTCACCTTACCAACTCCACATAACGGAGCCAAGGCCTAGTGCATGTCTGCTCATGCACTGTGGCAGTCTATTGCTTAAAGAAGGGAAAATAATCACATGTATCATTATGGTTGAATCCGAAATACATTGTGGCTGTGGAAGATTTGGCTTGTAGGTTTTAAAGGAAAAAGAAAGTAATCCGAGAAGGATGCATTTCACTGCTGGACATGTTAGAAGCTATGGTTCAATTTTAAGCTATTTTTTTTTTTATATGAAATCGTACATCCTATGCACCTGTAGAGCTTTGGCATCTATTATGAGACACTCTTGTTAAGCAAAGTAAATTGACAATCTGTAAAAGGTTATGGAATTATGCATAGTTTGTTCATCGTCCACAGTTAATCTGTAGGATTAATTAACAAGTAAAAAAAATATCTTAAAAGGTGAAGTTGTATGTTTAGTCTTAACATATATTTAAAACATATTCGGTTATTATTTGTTCTTTTTCTTTTTCCACTTTTTTCACCCAAATTTTGACAAATAGGCAACATATAATTAAGTATGCTCTGTTCAAGATTTGTTTCCACAATCCAAAAGAATATTATACAGGTACTTATTGAATAAGCTGTTCCTTACCATAGAAAATAATGTTGCCTTAGGTGTGCTTAGTCAATATGGCTCAATAACTGTTAAATGTTACAAGATGTGTCAGAGAGTTCTCGATGTTCCATCATACAGGAAGATTTCATTCATTTTTTGAGTAATACAATAATCACGCCAAAATGTCCAGAATACTCTAAGCCTACTATAGTAATCCATTTTGCCTGAGCTATCAAAACGAACTTCAGGATACAAACGTTTGAAGATCAACAAGGGATTTTTAGTTTTCATCTGGCAAATAGAATCACTGAGATGTACAGAGCAGTATAATAGTAATCCTTTGCAATTTCCTATTTTTTCTTATATGAGAATACCTTTTGAATGTTGTCTCAAGTGTCGACCAATCATTTAAACAGATACATTATAAAACCTGTAACTTTTAACCCTTTTTGAAAATCACAGCATGTACAGTGGAAACTATTCTCAACATAAGTGGACCGAGTTGCCTCTCAGAGGGAATGCAGAGTTGGAAACATACATTGGTAGCCAGGAAAAAGATTTGTCCACTTAAATCAACATTTTATAGCCTGGGAGTGCCAAAGGCTTACTGTTGTACAGCAGCCAAAATGCTTGATTTTATCACGCCTATATTGTATAACTATTATTAAGCTTTGTAACAGGATAATTGTAAAATGGGAAGGGTGGATATTTCTGTCTTCCTAACAAGCTTTAACAACAACATAAAAACATATGGCAGCCAAAAGCTATACACAAAAATAAAGCAGAACGTATTATCCATTGACTGCTCTGTGCCTGTTGTTTCATCTGGTTTCAGTTGTTGAGCCTTTTCAGGTGTTGGGTTGTCTTCAGTTCTTTAGCTTAAGGCCAGTTCTCCACTACTGAAATCTGTGATAATTTTTCTCTTTCCAAGTTATTCAGTTGGATTTTGACATACATAATATTTTGTTTTCACAGACAGTTAAAAAAGTAGGGTTTTAAATAACCAATAAGCAATCTCAAAGCCTTATGATGGTTCCAAAACACTTCCCATGGTTTTATGCCAATGCACACCATTAATGCAACATAAGTGTAGCTTTGGCATTGCTCTTAGTAATAATTACCTTTGGCTTTTGGTATTTGAAAGGTATTATGAAGGGCAGCTTTTAGTAATTAATCTGGGGTTATTGGCTAAGGCTGCCCATAGACAGACATATATCTCCTAAAGAATGAGGGCTGGTGTGATATATGCCCATACTCATATAGCTTGAAGTAGCCCTGGGGCCTGCTTCCATCCTTGTTTACTTTTTATCCTCCCTTTTCTACTGGAATGATAACAACCCCTACTGAGGTGCAAGTTATTTTACTCAAGCACATAGAAAATGGTTTGATGCTCTAAAACAATGCTGAAGAAGTTTTGATCATTTTTTTATCCCATCTATTACCAGAATAAGATGTTTATACTGCTATCCTGGTCCAATAGAGAGATCTACCCTTACTTCCTGTCCTGCTGACAAAGGCTTAATGCCACTTTTCTAGTGGTATGGTCCTTGTGAATGACAGCAGGTAGTGGGCAGATTCAAAAAGCCAGCTTGCTATTGGCTATGGAATCTGCCCACTGCCATGCAATCAGCAGCAGAGCAGGCCTGACCAATAGCTACTGCCAACAGGATACTTAAAGGAGAACTATGAGGTGACTGACTGGGGGAACGGACAGGGGAGGAGGCGAGTACAGCTGGCTCTGCCTCTAGATAGGCAGAGCCAGCAGTCAATCACACAGCTGGGTGGATCTCGACAGTAATGTTGGAATGCGACCCGGCTGCGGCGGTCTCATTATACCGCGAGCTGTAGTTCGCGGTATACTGAGCTTTGGGTCATGGGAGAACGCTAGTTTATGTCCTCAAGTGACCCTGAGGTGAACTATGGGGAAAACACTTAACTCATAGTTCTCCTTTAAGAACGAGTAATGCTGCCAGTGGGGGGAGGAGACTGATTGAATGCTGATTTACTAGCTTCTCGTTAGTATCCTGTGCTACTTATTGACAGCAGGCAGTGGGCGAATTCCATAGCCAATGGCTGCTGCTATTGGCTATGGAATCCACCCTCTCCCTGCTGTCAATCAGTAGCACAGGAACTTTTGGGGAACTAGTTCCCTATCTGGCTCCGCTCACCCACAGTATAAGTCCTCGGCTGCTGCGCCTGTCTGTGTGACAGTGGCCGGGCAGAGATGCTGGGTGTTACTGAGCTGCACTGAGGATGGATTGTATGCACAATAAGTGGAATTCTAAAGACAATCTTTAGAGTTCCATCATGCATCTGCACCACAAATTTCGGTACTTGTGTTAAATTAATGTACCTGTTTCAAACAGGTTCCTGAATCTGGGCCAAGCACTGACATTTGTTATGCAGATGCACAGTGAAATTCCACAGATGAGGTAGCAGGAGTCAGAGCAGGAATATGAGGGGGAGAAGGGTTGAGGTGCTTTAGAGGAAATGGGGAAAGCTTGAAGCGGGATGTTTCACCACTCCAAATCACCAAGAATTACATGTGGCTGGGGTGGGATTGTTGTGGACAGTGGTGTCCTCATTCATGCCAAGAACTCGGTTTCCTCTGCTGCAGACAATTTTGTCAAATGTAGTAATTTTTTGCTCACATGCCTGCTCTATGAGTGGTCCCTCTTTTTAAAGAGCTATGCGCTATGGCTCATTAAAAAGAGAGACCACTATTGGGTGGTCACCCTATCAAATCCTAATACAAGGGTAAAATGGCTGATCTACTGCCACCATCCCAAAGGGAGCCCAAATGCTGCACTTTGAGAAGGTGTTGTGTAAGAAACTCTTTGCTTCATTCCCTCATGGTGGCAAGATCCACCTTGATTACCAAACTGCCGCCAACCCTCCAAAAAGAGGAGTGGTGGGGGCTGCCCCTGCACCACTTTTCAAAGTTTTTTTAAACCACAGTGGCCAGGCATGGCTGCAGGAGGCACTCACAGCCAGTGAGCCACACCCCATGATTGCTGGCTACATCCATTGATGCAGACACTCAGTTAGTACCCTATGGACTATTCGGTGTCTAGGCTGGACCACTAGCAGGATATTGCACAGTATGCACTGGAGCTTTTGGGTTATCCTGTGGTCAGAGTCCTGTCTGAGAGGGCCTTCAGTGCAGGAGGTTTTCTTATGGAGAGGCAAATATGCCTGGCCCCTGACAGTGTGGGCTGGCTCACTTTCAATAAATAAAATGAAACAGTCTTAGATTCCTAATGCTAATGACTACAAAACCTCTGTTGCAGATGCTACAGACTAAACTTTTATTTGTCATTCCCCCCCCCAAAAAAAGAAAATTATACCTGCCACTTCCCCTGGCCTATTATGGTGTTCCAGCACTGTAAAGATGTCACACAATGTTCCCCAAGCTGCTTACATTCCATTCAACCACTGCAAAATATTTGTGGCTATTAGGTCTCATATAATACACTCTAATGTTTATTTCAAGATAAAACCTTCCTTACTCTCCCTCTTACATAGTGGCCCCACCAAGCTGCTTACATACCGTCCAGAAAACACTGGCCATAAAAATCATACTGTTCCATAACACTATATATTGGTTAAAGGCATCTCCCATGCATATCATTTAAAGGACTGATGTTTTTTCCATGTTGCCCTCAATGTCCAGTTGTATGATATTGTTAAAAAATGTTTCTGCTTTGTTAAATGTCTCCCATGGCAAAGCCATATCTTGTTTTGACAATAGCTTGCCTGTAAGCCTTGAAAATGGCCAGAATTTCATAACAAAATTCGCCCCCTATAGATTTTCAGTGTGATTTGCTGTTGAATTTCTCAATTTGTAAACAAGATTTTAACAACCCCTCCAGACAGATTCACCTATTCTTAATTTAAAAAAAACTTAAAACTAATATGATTTGCTATTTGAATCAAAGTTTTCTTGGTCTTGTCAAAACAAATACATATTTTACTATTGGGGTTAACTACCTGTTACATTTTATTGACCTAAAATGTGGCTTTTTGCTTCTCATAATGAGTTGCACCATGGTATTTCAGTTTTATTTGGGAGATAGAAGCTATGGATTTCAGCTATGATTCTAAATAAAGTGATTAGTAATAGCAAAATGGCAGTTGTAATTTGTGTCAATGATCTCTGTTACTTATGTCCTGCTATAGCAGGATCAGACGAAAAAGCAAAAAATACTAAATACAGTAGATCTATTATCCAGACTATAACGTAATTTTAGGAAGGGCAGCAAAGGAAGGTCAATGGGGCTACATGAAGCCTCCAGATTACCACTTAGGCATGCTACTGGTTTAGTAAACCATGATTTTAAACAGACACCAAAGTTTTTATTTACATTTCCCTTATTAAAGTGTATGTAAGCAGTAACAATGTACTTCTCCTTTTTTCTCCCTTTAGGTCTATTTAATATACCAATGAAGGTATTTTGTTTTATCTGTAAACTGTTGATCTTGTTAGAAATTCAGAGCTGATCTGTGTCCTCTGCCCACTTCCTGTGTTACATCAATGAAGCATCAATGAAGCATGTATGTCCATCAGGGCCGTCTTTAAGGCAGGGCAAAAGGGGCACTTGCCCGGGGCCCAGTTAGCGAAATGTTTCTGGACCAGCCGTCTAGTCTGCACTACCACTTTCTGATGCTAGAGGGCAGCAGCCTCCTGTCCCTATGTGCAGCAAAGATCTCTGCAGCCCGGGATATCACCTCCCACTCAGCAGAAGAGGAAGATCAATTTTGCTCACACTGCTTCATGGTCCTGCCCTCCTTCCTCCATGGCTGCAGTCTCATTCTCCCCCTGTCCACGGTGAGTGCACATGGCTGCTGGGTTGAGCTTCTATCTGGGTGGGGGGAGAAGGGGGATGGGGGTGGTCGGGTTAGGTGTGGCACTGCTGGGCTATGATGTAATGCTGTATAAAAATAATAATGACATATGAGCATGTCCCCCTGGTGTCACTATTGTTATTATGTCCCCCTGGTGTCATTATTTTTAGTATGTCCCCCTGGTGTCATTATTATTATGTCCCCCCTGGTGTCATTATTACTATTATGTCCCCCCAGTGTAATTATTATTACTATGTCCCCCCAGTGTCATTATTATTACTATGTCCCCCCAGTGTCATTATTATTATTATGTCCCCCCAGTGTCATTATTATTATTATGTCCCCCAGTGTCATTATTAGTATTATGTCCCCCAGTGTCATTATTAGTATTATGTCCCCCCGTGTCATTATTATTATGTCCCCCCGGTGTCAATAATAATAATGACACTGGGGGGACATAATAATAACAATAATGACACCAGGGGACATAATAATAATAATAATGACACCAGGGGGACATAATAATAATAATGACACTGGGGGGACATAATAATGACACTAATGACACTGGGGGGACATAATAATGATAATAATGACACCAGGGGGACATAATAATAATGACACCAGGGGACATAATAATGATAATAATGACACCAGGGGGACATAATAATGATAATAATGACACCAGGGGGACATAATAATAATGACACCGGGGGGACATAATAATAATAATGACACTGGGGGACATAATAATAATGACTCAAGGGGACATAATAATAATAATAATGACACTGGGGGGACATAATGATAATAATGACTCAAGGGGACATAATAATAATGATTCTAGGGGACATAATGACACAGGGGGATATAATAATAATGATACGGGGGGGACATAATAATTTTGACACCAGGGGACATAATAATGATAATGACACCAGGGGATATAATAATAATAATGACTACAGTGGACATAATAATAATGACACGGGGAGGGACATTGCTATTCTATGCAGTGGAAGTGGTAGGTGGCAAATTATCCACACATTTACCATGAAAGTAGAATTATGGGGAGAGTGAAATGCGCACTTCCCCCTAGTTACTGAAGCTGCCACGGGTTGGGTTGCATCTCTATACCAGTAATTTGACAACAATTAACACTTTCAGCCATCTAGTTAGAACAATTAAACAGCTGTCCCAGATTCCGTGGCACTATGTTGATTGTTGTAATTAAAGCAGGGTGGTTTTACAAGCTTTCATAACACTATTTTTGTTCTTAGACAATCAGCATCTGCTTTGACACATTCCATGGTAATTGGATAAAAGTGAACCCATATGGCTATAAATGCTGCAGTATGTTGTGAACATTCATAAGATCTGCCTAAGAAACCTGCGAGGTAAGTTTAGCACAATGGTATTACCTTCCTGAAACCTTGGGCAGGGAGGCATGGCGTAAATCAATCATCTATCTAATGTAGAGGTACGTGGGAATGCCATAATGTAATTTGGCAACTAGGTCACCAGGAACACACAGTTAGAGGGGCTGAGAGGTTCTGGGATGTGAATACTTTTGCAGGGAAGAAACTGGCTTTTCAGGTTCTTCCAGGTTTTCGGGGGATGGAATCTCTAGACTTGGGGCCAGGTGTTGCAAAAGACCAGGATAGGTTGATCAGGTGGCTGACAGCAGCCTTATTAGGAGTCTGGACCAGAGCTCAGGGAGGGGAGTTGTGGGTGTGCAGGAGGCACACAGCCACAGGCAGACTCTGCTGCATGCTTGAAGCACATGTGGAACAGCCAGGGAAGGCCAGAAGAGGTCGAGAGGGTCGGTGACACCTGAGGGACCTGTTGAAGAGACTGAGAGAGAGACAGATGAGCACTGAAACACTTGGAGCTGAGGAAAGCTCTTGAGCCAATCTGAGTCATGAGACTAACACACTGGGAGTGTATTGGACAGCCAGATGTTGGTGAGATAGAAACACAATGTTTTAGTGAAAGTCAAATGAACTGTTATGTTTTGTTGTGCTGAAGAAAAGTGGATTATTAAGGGAAGTGCATGAATTGTTGGCCTTTGTGTGTATAAAAGACTGTCCTTTTATGTTAAAGACGGTTTCAAGAGTGGTCACTTAGCGCTCAACATTGTGCTAAATTCCCCAAACTACCACACTACTTAACAGTGCAGTAGAGAACACTGTATTTCAGGCAAATGAAAATGTTTCTTTATTAAATACCAAATCTGTGCATCTAATTTAATTTATGTAGACAAAAGAGACAGTTCCGAAGCCAAAAGGCTAATGGCTGGAAGTCATGGTGGGCTTTTTAAGCCATTATAGGACCTTCACAGACACTTAAAATTGTGTAAAAATATCACATTTCATTAAAGACATTACAAAAGTGAAACATATATGCATATTGGTGCTCAGCCCAAACTTGGTAAGCATAAACCTTGTATACTCAAACAGAGATGATGACAAGTTATGATCAGTGAGTCCTTAGTTGGAACCAATGGACGGGTAATATTGTAGAAAATCCTATGCGCCGTGGCTTCATCAGGAGGAACATATGACTGTTGATTCAAATAGCGTAGCATATGTGTTGAGGCTTTCCAAGATGAGCAGCAAATGTGACATATTTGCTGCTCATCTTGGAGTGCTTTCCATTCATTCATAACAGGGTCTACAGACTCTGGGTCCTCAGTTTCTTTTTTTTATTTGAAAAAGGAAATGTTGGGGGTCTGTTTAGACCCCAGATGTTTCCCCGAAGGCCCCCCAACAGTAAAAACCCCCTCAAAATATATAAAAAATAAAACACAACCCTCCCACACACAGATAACCTACACTGTACCGTATTGTGGTTTCACCATGCATATGCGCTGCGGTGCGTTGTTACAACACATAGCAGTACTTGATCTTTTTGCTTTTTAAAATAACATTAATTTAACCGTGTGGCAGCGCAAAGCATTGTGACGCATTGATGTGCTCTGTGATACGCTGTGTTGCGATTAAATGTATGCCTGTATAATTTTATCACAACACACACACCTCAACTATGAGAGACAAAATGAGAAAACAAATCCAGACAAATCACATTGGCTGATTTGGAACTAATTTATTTGCAAATTATGGTGGAAAATAAGTATTTGGTCACCTACAAAACACATGCAGCAGTGTGCAACATATTGTGGTGTACACCGTGCATATGCGCTGCGGCGTGTTGTTAGAACACATCGCAGTGCTTGATTGTTTTAATTTTTTTTCAAAATAACATTAATTTAACTGTGCTGGGCGTGGCAAAGTGGTGTGGCGCATTGCCGTGCTTTGTGATGCGCTGTGTTGTGGTTAAATGTACGCCTGTATCATTTTATCACAACACACACACCAACGCAGTGGACATACGATTTCTAACATAAGTCGCTTATTTAGAGTTTTGCGTTACTTCATTTTTTTACCGTTTCGCAAAGAGAAGCAATTTAAAATGTACAAATATGTTATTTATTAACTCAATAGTTTTATCTTTTAGATTTAGTTGTAAAGTGTTTTTTTGTGCACCGGTACTGATTTTACTGTGATTTACTCCATTTAATTGTGTATTTTTATCAGTTTAATATTGATTTGACGCAGGACCTACAAAATTATCCCAATTATCGCAGGACCTACAAAATTAGTAGCACCATCTTTTTATTCTACTAGGCCTGTGCTTTCAGAAAATATAGTGAGGAAAATAATTCTCACCAAGCTTCTTGCTGATAGTCTTGTAGCCCATTCCAGCCTTGTGCAGGTCTACAATCTTGTCGCTAACGTCCTTTGGCAGCTCTTTGGTCTTGCCCATGGTGGTGAGGTTTGAATGGAAGAAAGAGATTCTGTGGACAGGTGTCTTTTATACACATAACGAGTTGTCGTTAGGAGCACCTTCTTAAATTGACAGGACTAATCTGTGTACAACATAGCCAGTCTGTGGGATCCAGAATTATTGCTGGTTGGTTGGGGATCGAATACTTATTTTACTCACTGAACTGCAACTCAATTTATAACATTTGTATCGTGTTTTTTCTGGATTTTTGGTTGATACTCGGTCTCTATCATTTAAAATACACCTATGATAAAAATGATAGACCTTTCATTTCTTTGTAAGTTGGCAAACTGACAAAATCTGCAGGGGATCAAATAATTATTTTGCACACTGTATGGTTTGGTTTTTTTTTACAAACGCTAGCAATGCAGCAGTAGAAAATCAAAACAATGGGAAAAATTGCAAAAATGGTGTGGCCAGCTGAAGTTAAAAGCATTCCGGAGGGCTTGGTAGCGAAAGAGTTATTAAGATATGTATGCTCAACAGTTTACTATGTCAAAAATAATGGTATTTATTCCAGTATATTCAGTTAAGATAAAATGAAATTTTCCATACAAATGGTTACATGCGATATATGATGTATTGTGCGCAGATAAAGGAACAATTTAGTCAAAATTGAAAATGAACCCTTGAGATGGATACAGGGAGTACAACCTACATGACCAGTATGCATTATACAGTAAACATATTAATGTTTAGTAAATGTTTCTAGAAGAACACTAGCTATTTCATAGGGAACAAGAGTGAGTAACTACATTATGACTTGCACAATATTTTTCTAGGGGAGTAATACATGAGATGCTGTCTCCTTAAGAACTGGAACACTCTGCACTACTTTCCCAAATGTTGACATACCGTATATACTCGAGTATAAGCCGTCCCGAATATAAGCCGAGGTACCTAATTTGACCAAAAAAAACTGGGAAAAAGTATTGACCCGAATATAAGCCGAGGGTGGGAAATGAGGCAGCTACTGGTAGATAGACACCTATTGTTTGAATGGTATTGGGCTTATGTTTTTTTCTGCCATCTTTTTTTCTGAATGCCCGCATGCCAGCTTAGAAATGTCCTTCTTTAGAAACCAAAACCTTCTATCCCTCTTTCCAACTCTATTGTCCCTCTTTTTGGTCTCATGTATACACATTTATAATAAGTGTTTTTCTGAACTAAACCTTATATCCAACCTCTAAATTATTCCATTGATTTTCAAAAATCCAGTATAAAAGTAAAGTAAAGGTGATAAAAAGCAGTTGGTTTAACCAGCTTTTTTTGCACATCAATTCTTCAGGGTCCCCATTGCAGGGGCAAGACAAGGGTGTGGCCTTTACATACATACTTTTTGCTAAAGTGTGTCCACTATTTCCTATCTCAGAAAGTTGGAAGGTATGTCCATGTTAAACTTGCCTTGTTTATAAGTTAGTTATCTTTAATTCTAATGCATGCAATGAAGACAAAATTAAACCATTGTGTGCTCAGGCATTGCATTGGGGTGAGCACGAGGTCAGTGTGATAAGCTGACTTTGGACATAGGTGCCATTTTGAAAAGTGAGAATATAGCTGTATAGCAAACAGTTTATAGCTCCTGCACTCTGACAAAATTTAAAGCAGAATTAAACTTATCTCTGCCTGCTCCAGCTATTTGATATCCACAAGCTCCCTCAACATCTTCTTCCTGGCTCCTTCTGATTCAAGATCTGACGCATGCTGAGAATGTACGCTTAGCTACACATGCACAGCTCAATGTACATTGTACAGAAATTTGCAATAAGGAAGGGACAGAGATGGTTTTATTGCAGAAGAGACTTAGAATGACTCCAGGACTGAAAGTAAAGGAAACCTTCTACAGCAGAACACAGACAAAAAACATTCTGTCAGGAGTTTTAACCCTTCCTGACACTATGTAAACTAGTTTTGGCTTTACATACACTTTAGGAGTAACATGTGTCTTGGAAGTTTCCCATCATTCATTATTATGGCCCACATTTTGGCCTGTGCAAAGCTGTCCTAATAAGTTACCTAAACAGTCAATAGATAATTCCACCTTTAGCAGAATAATAATAATAACTGCACACTTCTTAATAAAAGAAAACAATTGCATTCATTATTTTTTTGCATCGGAGCCAGTAAAGCATTGCAACCATGATCAGAAACCGCGACCATGCGATTCAGGTAAGTCGGGGGATCAGCAGAGGGGGTCTGCAAACGTCCTAAATATGGGTGTAACACGAAACATGGTCAGGAACGCAAACTTAGCCTTTAAAGCAGGGCAATATTATCTACAAAGACTTTCAGAAAGTGCAAAAGCGGTTTATATTCAAATTAGTATTATATTATGGGCCCCAACAAAGGCATGCAGAAATTAATGGGAAATAAAGTAATTTTCAATAAAAGAGAAAGCAAGATAGCTGTGTCAAAGCCCAAAGAATTTATTTTCCTTACACAGTTAGGAAGACAATTTGTGTTATGATCATTCATGCAAAAACCACAACACAAACAGTGAACTAACCCAGAGTATATAAACAGCAAGCCTGTGAAATATCACATTATGCGGCACACATTCAAACTGTTATGTTTTGCTCAGTAGCTCTAAATGTTAGAATATTAATATCTCTCAGCTGTGCTGTTGGAAACGTTTGCTTTGCTTTTTTTAAAACTAAGATTTAATGAATGACCAGAGCCAAAACCTAGGGAAGGCCACCAAGACTGGGACTTAAATTTTAAATTGATATAGCTTAGAGACAGATGCATGTAGCAAAGGCTACCTGATGACTATAAACTCCTCTATACTCTTCTTTGACACTCTTTTTTTAAGAAATGCATCTTTAGGGGACCATAGATATTACATGGATGGCCAGACTTTTGGAAGGGATCTGCCTGCCAAAATACTTTTTCTTCCCAACTGTCACATAAACATGTACACACATATGCTGTGAGCATGCATCTATTCAGAACTACAAAGGGCCTATTGTTCTGGTGCTTGTTACTGTATTATCAGAAGAAACAAAAGCCTATGAAGTAAAAAGTTTCCAGCCTGATAGATTGACTTTTTGTCTGATGGTAGTACCCAGATGACCTGAGTAGAGTTTGTAGATCCAAAAAGCATTGTAAATATTAATCGTGTCCCAGTAGTGTGGCCATGTAAACTGTTGCCTGTATTGTCAATAAGATGACAGTGTAACTTCTTCTTGTGCTCCTTTTCCTTGGACACTAGCTATTCGATAACAGCTTGGTCATTTGAAGACGATCACTCAACAATGTGCTAGGCAAAAAATGTAAAGCAGATGTAAACAGTAACTAAATTAAATTTAGTTTTCTAAAGCACTGGTTATCATAAACAACTGCCATTTTTTATCACTGTACACAAAATACTGGTTTTCATAATTTCTATTCCTTTATTGCATCTTAGTGCTGTTGATCCTCTGTAGCTTCCTTGCTGCATTTCTGGTCTACATGCATGCACTCCAGCCATGTCCACATGGCATTTCTAAGGGTACGTTTCCTGATAATAACAGTGGACCATGCTTGTGTAATGTGTGTTGGAACAGCAGCTTGTAGTCTCCATTTACTAATGGAGACTACAACTGCTGTTCCAACACGCCCATGTGATATAGTGCCAACGCAGAAGCACAATTGGGAGACAGGAACTTAGTATTTTCACCCTATAACAGGAAGTTGTGGTATGTTAACCTATTTGTATATTAATAAAATCTGCAGATTTAAGAATATTGAAATTACTTTTTAAAATTACATAAAACATATCTAACATTAGATGAGATTTAAGTTATTTGGGTCACATACTGTATATGTTAAGGCAAATACTCTGGGACAATTCTTGTTACTTGAAATAACTTGAAACATGGTAAATTCCATATTGCAAACCTATGAACCCCATTGAAGTCTATTTCAACAATCTCTTGTAGCTCTCATTTGCTATGCTACATACAATCCTTAGCTTTTTTGGACAAAAAAAAATATAAAGTGTATATTTTCTTCAATACAAAGAAGGACTACTATACATCCTGCATAGGCAGTAGTTCAAAAATGCCTTGTAGGTCTTATTTGCTAAAAAATATTCATCAAGCAGCTTTTGACAACAAAATAACACTACAAAGAGTATATTTTCACATTAAAATAGAAGGAATGTTGAACAGCCTGCATACACAGTATTTCAACTATTTCTTGTAGGCTGGATTTTAAAATAACACACCGCATGCAGTTTTTCAGCCTAAAAATCCACATTTAAGTGCATATACACATACATGCATATGCACATGTATACATAAAATATTTTACTAAGTCCATTTATCCAAAATTAATATTACAGTGTATTTATTTCACAGAAAAAAAAGAACATCAAAATATGGTAAGAATTCTATGCACAGTATTTAAGCACCCACAGTATATTAGGCTGCACTTTGAACGAGAGAGACAACAGCCAGTTTTTAATCCAAAAATAAATATTAGGGCGAATGATTCCATAGAATAAAGCTAGCAAAATATTGTAATGGCTCATTATAGAGTATTTAAACTAGGGATGCACCGATACTTTGAGTACCAGTGCAGATACTTGGCATTTTCATGAGAACTACCAGGGTTGCAGAGGTTGCAGCTGGGACCTGGCCCTGGTGCTCCACCACAGTCCTGAAATCATTAGTCAACATTGTTTTAGAAAAACTGTCATATGACAATAAACAAAAATGTATCAGTACAAGTACCAGTAAGTACTTGGGCAAGTATCAGTACTTGCAAAACTGGTATCGGTGCATCCCTTTATTTATATTTATAGAAAACGAAATCATACATTAAAACAGAGATGTACAAATCCCAGGAGCTCAGTGTGCTCCTTACAAATGACAGCTGCCTCCTAATTTTTTTTTTTTTAAGTCTAGTCTTGGAGCTCAAAAAGTATCTGTACTTGTACTGAGTCGGGTACTTGGTATCGGTGCATCCCTAATTTAAACAATTTTACCATGATATCTTAATGAGGAGAGATCAGGTAGGTTTTAATTAAGAAATTGCAATTAGAGTACAATATTTAAGAAAGACAGTAGCCACAGATATTCTTGATTGCATGAGCAGTGGAATACACTGCAAACTAGGAGACACAGAGCATGATGTACTCTATTGCAAACATTTTTAAATTCAGCAGCTGAGGAAACATTATGTGTGGTGCCTTGGCAGTGCCCGATCACCAGAATGCACTGGAAATCCAGAGGTGCAACACAGGATTGACTTTGCAGAAAAAAGTTTACATTGTGCAGTAGTGGCAGGTGATGTTAATGGTGGCAGGCTAGCAGCATTGGAAAGAGCTGGTAATGGAGGTAGGTCCCAGTAATGGTGACATTGCATGGTAATGGTGGCAGGAGATGGTAATGCTATAAAGTATAACAATGTTTTTGGGGCCAGATTCAAAGAATTTAATATTTTTGAGCATCAGCTGCAGGGGTTTTAATACGTTTCCAGGACAGGTTAACTTTTAAGAAAGTGAGCTGGACAACTATGTCAGGGGACAGGTGAATTTATTTCTTTGTCACAAAACTGCCTACTTTGCTGAATGTCCTCTCTGACTACACACTGACTGCAGGGCAAGCCAACAGATCAATTTTATACTGGGTAAATTCAAGTCAGTGGTCCAGCCTGGACACCCAAAAGTCCTTGGGGATCTTGGTGTGGAGATTGTCCGCATCCACACTGGACACATGTAATTCAAGATTATATGGTTTAGGCACTGTCTGTGACTGATAAAGCATAATTGAGGTAGCCACTGCCACCACTGCTTCACCTTTCAGCAACCTGAGGATCCAAGGCATGTTGGTCATGAAAGGGGATCCGAACACTCTCTTGAACTCCAACTGCAACACACACTAACAAAAGGCTGATGAGAACCCTGACTTTTACTGGGAGAGGGTTGGACCATAAGAAAACCCCATTGAGTGGCCCGGCTAAGCCACCTGATCCCAGTTCAGAGGCCAGGAAGTGCATTGTTGGTAACAGTTTGCTATAGACATGAATAACAGCGTTAGTTTGCCACTTTTTCCAACTGCAAATTACTTGGGTTCAGGTTGAACTTATGTTAGCCCTGAACCAGAAGTTTATCTCTAATGGGTAATTTGGCATTTTTTTCACTTTTAATTCTTCAACAGAGTAACATACAGAAATGTCTTCTAAGCGACATTATTTACATCATGGATTGGATACTGAATTTATATTTTTAACAAAATACACGTACCAACATTAGAAACGTAGATGTAGCTATGTAAAATGTTGAAGAAAAGTCTGTAATATGCTTCAAGCTGTGCGCATTCAAAGTCACCGGTATACTGTTAGGAGAAGCAGCTGCAAAAATGCACAAAACTGTTGGCTAAATTTTGATAGGATTACCGAGAAAAAAAAATGCTCACAATGCACACTCCTGCCGTATCGTAACCAAGTTTGGTATTGTATACTTTAAAAAGGAAATATTTCCTTCCGCCCAGTCCTGCAAATGTATTATTAGTTGGCGCTTTTAAAATGACATGCCTGATAAACTTTAAAAAAAAAAATGCTTAGAACTTTACCGTGGTTTTTTTTAAGTACTTGGAACGTTAAGTCCTGCCAATTTCTTCCTCCCTGCCAAGTCCTATTAGCATAAATGAAAGGTTTATTTTCAGAAATGCCTGATAAATTACTTTACACAATCAGTAATGAGGGTGCTGTCATTGAGTGAGAATCATTTCCAAAATCCCCTTGGCATGACTGAGTAGTTGTTCTCCCTAGTTCAAACTGATGTTAATATAGCCCCTGTTCAACCCCGTCAGAGTTAATTGTAAGTGTCAAATTCCCATATCTATATAAACCATTTTCAATTGGAACTTTTATCTAATTTTACTAAAATTGACACAAAATACTACAGACCAACTGAATGTACAAACACAAAATGTAAGGTTAGGTTTACACCTAGGCGATTGAGCTGCTCTGCTGTTTTTGCGCGGTTGCCGCGTGGTTTTCAATGCCTAGAGATGTCTGTGGGACCCAAACTGCACAAAAATATCTCCTGCACCGTTTTGCATCACAGGCGATTTCGTACGCGTGACAAACCGCAAAAGGTGTGAACAGCTTCCATTGACTTTAATGCAAATCTGTCTTTTACGCAATATCGCGCGACTCAATCCGCACGATAAATCACCTAGGTGTGAACCTAGCCTAAAATTGTGGAATTTCTGATCAGCACTGTAAGTATAAACTGCTACTCAGATGCATTACAAATACAATGTTCAAGGGGTCCAAAATGACTTTTATTCTTTACTTCTGACTTTTTTAGTTCATGAATTTAAAAGTGACACTAAAACTGAACCTTAAGGCCCCTTTAAGACGGCCGCTCCGATACGGTCCGCGTGTCAGGTTTTTAGGCGGACCCGTTCGTATACGCCCAATGCAAGTCTCCAGTAATCGCTGAAAACAAAATATAACGGATTTCTTTATCAATCACAACAATCCTCCAACTGTAGTAACAGATAAAATAAATCTCCCGGTCAATCTGCACTGTCCCCGGGACAATATGTATATAATGTGATTTACACAGCGCTGTGAAACTGATATACCCCCCATGTTCAACTAAATCATTCCAAGTTATCCACAGTTTATGTACTACACACAATCACATGTGCCACACAAACAGTGCCACACAAACAGGTGAATGTTAAATATACAAAAGCAATCCAAATATAAGATGGAAACTACAATCCGTATCAGTGCTTCAGACAAAAATATTCAATTACGGATGCATTAATACACTGCGCACAGCCCTGGTGACACGCCGTGCACATCTCCGATGACCCCAAACATCCCTGGTGACCCCACCCATTCCCTGTGACCCCGCACATCCTCGGCGACCCCACCCATCCTAGGTGACACAGCCCATCTCTGGTGACCCCGCACATCCTCTGTGACTCTGCACATCCTCTGTGACCCCGCACTTCTCTGGTGACACCACACTTCTCTAGTGACACCACACATTCCCCAGTGACCCCACACTCCTCTGGTGACAACGCACTTCTCCGGTGACCCCTCACATTCCCCGTGACCCCACACATTCCCCATGACCCCGCAGATTCCCTGTGACCCCACAGATCCTCGGTGACTCCGCACATCCTCAGTGACCCTGCACATCCTCAGTGACCCTGCACATCTCCGCTGACCCCACACATCTTCGGTGACACCACACAGTGTGGGGATCTATTAAAGCTGGAGCAGACAAAATATGGAGCAGATTTGCACTGCAGCCAATCAGCATCTCTCTCTCATTTTCAAATCTCACCTGAGCAAACTGAAGAGAGAAGCTGATTGGTTGCCATGGGCAACTGCTCCAGGTTCTGTTTGATCCAGTTTTGATAAAATTCCCCCAGTGTCTTTTTAATGTATCTGTTCTAATAGTCATCAGTAAATGACAAGAATGGTGGGGGCAGGGGGGCACATTGAGAAACCTGGATTTGGAGCAACAGAGATAGTAAATCTGGCCCTGGAGAGGGAGAGATCTGAGAGACACACAGAACACAGTGACAGAGAGAAGGTCTACAGACATAACAAGTGCAGGAGATCTCCCTCACACCCAGAACACAGTAACACAGAGTAGGTCTACAGACACAACAAGTGCAGGAGATCGTCCTCACACACACACGGAGCTATGAAAAGATCTCCCTCACACACACAGAGCTATGAAGAGATGTGATGATGACTCATAGGGAGGAGTTCTCCTCTCTGGTTTATGAAGAGGGGGAGGGGTCAGCACACTGAGCTCAGCAGGGCAGAGAGGAATCAGCTGATTGCAGTTTACAGATAACAACCCGACCGTAAGTAGAGACGGATTGAAGATCCTGTGGAGGGAATTTTGCATTTCTAGGACTCTGGCCTGTAAAAAAGAGTCCATTAAATAAAGTATGAAAAACAGCCCTGTGACTCCTGACAATGCACACACATATGCATCACCCCTGCACCTCTACATTACCACAAAAAAACACAAATCACTTACAAAGGTCGAAATGTGCTTTAAGGAGTATACAGGTAACACCTGTCTTATTTAAACCTCAGATATTTGGGATCTGGTAATCTCTTTGCTTTTGAGGTGTGTGGTATCATAACGATCAAAAGAGCTCCACAAAGTCCTTAGAACGAAATTAGAGGATACCTATGAGTCTGGCAAGGGATTTGAAAAGATCACCATATAATTTGAAATCAAACAATTCCATTGTAAGGAAAATTATCTATAAGTGTTTGGTTTCAGTAACAACTATGAACCATTATGGTGATATTATTGCTGCTTTAGAGCTTGCTAAGCTTGCATTCATCGAGTCACTTATACATTCTGCATCATATTAAAGTGTGCTTGATGAGGATGTTAGGCCATCTTTACAATTGTTGAAGTTGAATAATTTCAACAATCATAAATTAATCTTTTAGTATGATGTTGATCCGAAGCACACTAGCAGGTGCAACAAAGAATGGTTCAAACAAAAGAAGTAGAGAGTTATAGACAGCCCTATAAAAAGGCCTGATTTGTGTTTCATTAAAATTTGGTAGAAGGATTTTAAAATGGTCAAGGAAACCCACAAAAATCTTGCAACTGAATTCATTTTGCAAGGAGAAGTGGTCAAAAATGTTGATTCCAGTGTCAGAGACTAGTGGACAAATATGCAGAATGGCTATAAGAATCTATTTTTGGTAAAGTAGGAAAAACGTTTTCCACAGTATACTATTACATCTATTGCTATTTTTGTTATAACCGGCCCGCCCACCCAACCACCCCTGCTGTCCCACCTGCCAGCTGATGATCCCAGTCTGCGGCCAAATGTTGACATGTTTCATGTGAGTTCCAGGTTATTGGAATGTAACATCTGAACTTCCTGGACTCACTGATTCGGCACCCATGCCACTCCATAATCCCAGATTCCCTATCACAATCTCCAGATTTGTTTTGGCTGGAGGTGCAATGGAGGCTGCCCCATTAACCAGGCTGCACCAGGTACATGATGTGTGGAATCTTTGGAAGTTACAGGCCCTCCTGTAAATCAACCTGAATAGTGCTCTATGCATGCATACAAGTTGTACACGGCATAGTCATAAATATGAAGGAGTAAACATATCCATTGTTTTATATTTTTCTAATGTAGATAGAATTCCTGTATGTAATACATAGTGTTCTCTTTACTATACTGTGCAGATGAAAAAAAAAAAACAGGTTTCTTATGCACATGAAGAAAACAAGCCATATGTTTTACTTCTAAAAGAGAATATACACTCAAGGATACATGACAAGGAAAGGATTTTTTTCCTAATTTCTTATGTAGTTCTAAACATTCTGATACAATTCTAAGCTGTGTGCAGCTTGGCATTCGTTTAAAGGAACAAACAAATGCCATATGACATTTATAAAAAAAATTAATTTAATATTTATTGGATAAAAGCCCACTTTGGGGTGAAAAGAATGGCCATAAGTTGCCTATTATCGCACATCAGGAGATCTGAGCATAACATTTCTTATGTTTGTGATGGGGATAGAAGGTTTCACATGAATATTGGGGGCTTCTGAGGACCAAGGCATTTTCGTAAGATAAAGTTCAACAAGCTACACACTTTTTATGCAGCTGATCCTTTGCCATAATGTACTTCTTGAAATAATAAAAGAAGTGTGTGTGTGGTCATGAATTATTTCTGAATATGTGAATCATAAATGTAAATATTAGTAAATATTTATTCAAATAAACAAATTCCACATTTAAAGCACAGCAAGAGATTTCTGGCACAAAATGTACATACCAATGCAATCCAAGTACCTACATCACAAAGGGCGGACTTCTGTTATATGTTTTTGGAGCATCTATTATTGAAATATGACTGTTTTAAATAAATGGCTCTATAACAGGCTGCATCTGTTCTATACAACCAGCGGTTCAGGAAGTACAGTTGCCCAAAAAGGCATAAAGGAATTTTTTTCAGGACTACAATCAGTACAAAATGTATTTGAGCCACTTGCCCCAAGTCTGTCATTCCTGATTCAAAAAGACCTAATACATCAGGGTCAATTTAAGTCTAAAGCTACAGCCAACACTAGCTTAAGGATTTGTATTTTGTATTTCCATAAAGGTGAGTTAAGGGCTCCATAAATGTGCTTTGCACTGTAAATACTTCCTGGATCTGATGCTCCTAAAACTAGCATTTTCAAGCTTTACAATATCCTTTAGATGGGGCCTTAAAGTGCTCCTGTGCCCAGATCATGCACACTAAAATATTGCCATACTCTGAACAAGCAGCTAAAGCACTTTTAAACAATCCACCATTCACATCTGTATCTATACATTTTGTTGGGAAATTAAAGTGTTGTTAAACCCTCAATGTCAAATCTAATTTTCAGCAGTATACTGTAGGACTTACCATGTTTGCTCTTTCCTTTTTGTCTGCAGCCTATCACTTGTCTGCATTCTATCTTCAAGGTTTTCCTCTTCTCCATATCCATCTTGAAGGTGACTCCACTGCTCTGCAGGGTACCGTGGAGTCACCCAGTCATGCACGCTTCAGCCTATGATGGGTGCACTTCAGACTGTGATGTGTACTCCTCAGCCTGTGATGGGGATGCATGCACCTTGTTTTGGACCTGGGGATGGGTGAAGACATGTGACCATTGTATTATACTATTGGGATTAGAGCTGCAACAATTATTCGATTAAGTCGATTAAAATCGACGATGGAAAAAGACATGGTGATCATGTGACCTCTACAGTGTGAGCTCCCCACACTTACTTTTCTTACTGACCTAAAGTTCAAGGTAGCAGGTTTGATGTTTAAGCAGCGACTGAGAGAAAAAGTAAGAAAATGGGGATATATTCTCCAAAAATAGTTTATGCTGAAGGTTTCCTTGATATAAGCAAATGTTTTACAATTAAAAAAAAAAAAAGAAGAGGAGGGTTGAATGCTACTTTCATTTTCAAAATTCACAACACAGGCAATGTGTTTTTCTATAAGAGAAGATCGTAGCAGACTGCCAGCCCTCCAATGTAAACAAACAGCAGATGTTTCTAAGCTGATGGAAACCAACTGAAACCCTACACCAGAGTCTTTGTTAAGATCTTTAATGATTTTTGAGAAAAATATGAACATAGCATAATGTCCAGAATCAGGGTACAGGTGCACTTCAAAACCACATATAGTGCTCAGCTAGTTTAACTGGCCTCTCTGCAATTCATCAGTGCTTGTCTAATTAAAAACCTGCTGTATTCAGACTTAACCTAAACTAAGTATCAAGAAAAGGTTGTAATATAATTTTATTTATATAAAACATTTTTAATGCTATTAAAACAGGAACTGTGTACTTACTTTAAAATCAATTTCTTGGTGTAAATTAAGGAACACAGGATCAGTAGTTATTCCAATATGATTGGGTTATACCGACATCTACCAGAGGATTTTGACACTGGCAAAGAAAAGCCATTGGTCAGCCTGGCACAACCTCTCCTACACCCAGAATGCTTCAGAAAACCAGTACTAAGGAATAGTTCACATACACAGAGGAGTGGGCAATATAGCAAACATAATACCAAGAGGCCCACATAACTAAATAAAACAAAACTGGGGGAAGTCTGCAGCTTAGCGAGCTCCCTATAGAACCTTACTGCTGGCATTAGATGAGGCCTGAAAATCCAACTGGTAGCATTTATAAGTGTATAAACAAAAGACAAGGTGGCAGCCTTGCAAATTTGGGAGGCAGTTGCCTGATGCCTAAAAGCCCAAGAAGCATTCACAAACCTAGTAGAGTGCACCATGACAGGGGAAGATGGAAATGTGTCCTTAAAACCATATGCTTGAACAATGATCTAGCTGAGTCAATGACAAATGGTGAAGTGAGAAGCTGGCTCTCCATCACAGAGACTATAAAGAGTCACAAATAGATTCAGTCTTTCAAATGGAATGAGTGGTAAACCCATACAGGACAAACTACATCCAAGCAATGAAGAGAAGTTTCTTTCTGATGTATTGGAGCTAGAGAGATGGAAGAACAATGTCTTGGTTGAGTTGAAAGGCCAAAAAAACCTTTAAAAAAAGAGGGAGGCTCTATGCCCCAATACTACTGTATCTTTGTGCAAAAAAACAAGAAGAGTTATTTGGGATAAGGCCACTACCTCAGCCACACATCTTGCAGAGGTGATTGCCACAAGGAACGCAACCTTGCAAGTGAGACTAGATAGGGGGATATCTCTAATATGTTCAAAACACAGTCTTATGCTCCTCGGCTCCATCCAGTCGTGGGAATGCCATGTCTAACAGGAAAAGGGGAAATCCTATCCTCAAGACAATAAGTGTAACGAGAGCGGCTGCGCTCCACAGTGGAACGCAAGCCGCAAGGGGGAAGTAAAACCGCCGATGCGTTCCAGCATGGAACGCATCGGCCTTCTAACGAGGGTAGCTCCGCCCATACGCCTTCCCCTTAAAAGGACGGAAGCAATGTCAGTATGGCGTTCCACTATTACATGTGAACGCCAGCTGACACCTGGAAACCGAACCGCAGAACGTGAGAGCCTGACGGACCCCCCACTGCTAGAACCTCTAAAGTGCAAGTATTGGGTATTCTGGAACAGCTTGTCCAGTTACCATCTCACAAACAGCAATTGTATAGACTGTGCATGCATGCTGTATGGACTTCCTGATTTGAACCTGAGTCTCAGCAGTTAAAGGGGAAGTGTTACTGCATCTCTGATTGATACTTCTTACTGAGAAAACACTTATTATTTGTTCCTCTGCAACCCTTACTTACACCGTGCTACCCTGGTATGCTGGAATAACCTGGGGCAACACGTGTATTGTACCTACTAAAAGAGAAACACACTTAGCGCCATATGATGGTAGAGCTCCAAACTCTCCGCTAAAGATTGAGAGTCACGCCTGGAGCTCGACCCTGAAGCCGTACCCTAAAACAGAATCCTCCTGAATTTAGCAACTCTGCAGCTGAGATCCATACAACTATACCTAGTCGTTACAATAAGCTTGAGAAATTACCTGTTTAATCTTCCTAACAATGGCAAAAGGAGAGGCAGGAGCATGGATGGGAAGGTCACAAAAAGGAAGCCAGGTTGCCTAAAAGAAGCTGTTGCGGGCGTGGCCAAGCAATGGAGCCCTAGAGACGTACGTGTGCTGAGCTCTGCTCCCTAACAGACCCACTACCGCTCACTGACTGCAGCAAACACACAATACTCCACATGTACGGTACCCGGAGGTCCCGCAGATCAAACCAGAAGACCACCCGACGGACTATACCTGGCTACTTCTCCCCCGCGACCACGAGATCCCAGGCGGCCTCTCCGGCACACATGGCGTTAACCGGCCATCTTGCCTCCCAAGGCGACGCGTCTTCCCCGAAAGGGCCCGGCGGCGCCGGCTACAGCCCTCTCTCCCGCTGAGTTTTCAGCGCCTGGCCACTCTCCCATCCGGTCGCCGAGACTGCTGGACTCAGCCTCACAACATGCTGATGACGCCCCGCAGATGTCTCCGGCCTTGACCGCCATGCTCGGTGACGACATCAGGGTGCTCCTACAGTCGCTGGCCACGAAGGAAGACGTGAACCGCCTCGCTCAACAGGTAGAGGGGACCCTGCGCAGGGAAATAGAGGGGGTGGCCCAGGCGGTCACTGGCCTGGAGACCAGGGTGACTGAGGCAGAAACCTCGCATGGGGGCCTGCTGGCACGTGCCTCTGCCCTAGAATCGACCACTGCAGCCCACAACAGGGCTTATGCCCTGCTATATTTGAAACTGGATAATGGCGAGAACCGAAATCGGCAGAACAATGTCCGCTTAAGAGGGATCCCAGAATCTACTATAGGGGGTGACCTGAGAGCGTCCGTCCAAGCCATCCTTAACCACTTGCTGGACCGTGACCCCTCGACACGAAATGGACAGGGTACACAGAGTCAATGGTTCTGGGGGCCCAGATCGCACACGTCCCAGGGATGTACTATGCCGGATTCATTTTTATGTTCAAAAAGAGGCCATCATGCGGCAAGCCTGGACCAAAAAAAACGTGGACTTTGATGGGGCAGAGATCACAATTTTACCAGATTTGTCCAGACACACTCTTTATCTCAGGCGCCTGATACACCCGCTGCTCACACATATCACTGAGAATGGGGCGACTTACAAATGGGGCCACCCCTTTCACCTTCATGACCCCTGAACAACTCCGAGTTATTCGATTTTCTGGGCTCAGACCCCATAGAGGTCCCGGATTGGCTCCTTCCTCCTGAGGCATCCAGGCCTAGCCTGCCAACAGCCCCCCGACCCCAGAGGCTTCATAGAGGACGCTCTCGCTATCGGGACAGAGGTGACCGGCCCAGGGACCCCGCGTCCTACGAGGACTGAGAAAACCTCGCCTAGTCCATGTCAATGGATACTTGTTTTTCACTGTCGCTCGCTGCGTCATGGTTGAAGCTGTGACAAGGATACCAGCCCGTCGCCCAGAGCCTCACACAGATTGGGAAGAGCCTACCGGCCCCTGAACCCAAGGACTGGATTTGGACGGTTGGTCCCCACCCCACTCCTCCTCTTTTCTCAGAGAACTCTTGGAAACACCGGATTGCCCTCCCAAGCCGACTCCGGCCACCTGACCCACCCCTTTCAGCCCCGCGGATCAAGACGTATCCTTATGGAGTGACCCTCTCCTGGGGTCTTCTCACAGACGCTCACGTTACACTAGTACACAAGCTTGATCTATTGTGGACACTTGTTTTATAACCCTTTACCATTGCAGGTTCCTTCGGATCGACTGGCAACATCACCGGGTCATGCCTTTGGTTTAATTACTATGTGTACGGCTGATTTTTACCCAGGGTCTGTTAGTAGGGGCCGCACGAGTCAGGTTACCTCTGTACACTTCCCACACCCTGCGAGGGAACATGGGCCGGCGGCCTTGCACGTCATTGTAGCACTATGAGGGGTGACTTGCTGGTTTGTCAACAGCTATCCGATGCCCGGTGCTGGGCCACTTTTCCCGTGCAGCTGGGCTTTTATCTGTTATGGCTGTCATCCGCCTCATGGCTCGATGCCCGGGAGGTTCACCCCAACTCCTGGACCTCGGACCATCCCGGTAACCCGACTGCCGTAAGGGGAGGCTGACTCTGGCGGGAGGTTTAATAACACTGGGAGGAGGGAGGAGGAGGTGGAATCGTTTTTCTGTTCATTTGTATTCTCAAATGGTTGAAATGTTATTAAGATATTGTTGACTGGGCCTGAGCGAGCTGGCGGGACATTATCCGCCTACCAAGGTTGGTTACTAGTTTGGGTGCTGTATGCTGGGGTTAGAACCCTGAAGTGGGTATCACGGGAGCATCTTGTTGCGCTTCCTTGCTTTACATTCCCCCACCTAGATTTCCTCCTCGCCTAGAGCGTTGACGACTGTTTTAGCACTAAATACCTGTTTTCTGTATTGTTTTTTGTCTTGCCCTGTTTTGCCTGCCTGCCTAACTGGTGTGGGCAACTGCCCTTTCCATCAACCCCCCCTCCCCCCCTGAGCCATCTAATCTCTGACCTAACCTCCCTACCGCCTCCCACCTTTGACCCTTCTTCTTTCTGTGCACGCTTCTTCCTCTTACCTTTGCCAGTCGCCCTTCCAGACAGCAGACATGGCCCGTCGGGTGGATGGAACGATGAAAGCACTCCCCACAAAATTCTTATCCTGGAACGTAAAGGGCCTTAATGTCCCGGAAAAGCGATCTAGGATTTGTGGAGACACGGGGTACAGGTAGCTTACCTTCAGGAGACACATTTTCAGTTGGGCTGCCTCCCGAGACTCTCCGACCAACGTTTCCCATTTGTGTACCACAGCTCATCACCAGCCGGAAAAACCCGAGGGGTCAGTATATTAATTGCCAAATCTTCGGGCTGGCAACACATCTCCACGTCGGGGGACGATGAGGGCAGATACCTGTTTGTAAAGGGTAGTTTTTATGGCTCGCTTGTGACCTTGGCCAACATTTACGCCCCCAATTCTGGTCAGATCTCCTTCATGGAGGAATGCCTCCTGGCTCTCTCAGATTTCGCAGAGGGGATTCTTGTTGTGGGCGTCGACTTTAATGTTGCCCTTGACCCACAATTGGATGTCTCCCGTAATGCCTCCCACCTCTCTTACGCATTTCTTAGAAAGTTGCGGAAGACTCTGCATGTGGAACAATTGGTTGATGTGTGGCGGCTTATGCACGCTTGGGAGCGGGACTATTCTTTTTACTCTGCCGCTCAGAGTTTACTCGCGGATCGACTACTTTCTTGTCAGACAGCGTGACCTGCACAGAGTGCGCCACTCTGCCATAGACGTCATCACGCTATCTGATCAGCCCCCGATTCTGATCGACATACTGCTCCATTCAGAAGGACCCAGATCATGGCACTGGCAGTTGAACGACCTCCTTCTTGATGACGCCCAACTGATTGTCCGCATCAAGCAAGATCTCACTCACTTTTTCCGACATAACCAGATCCCAGAGTCCTCACCTCTTCTATTTGGGAAGCTCACAAGTGTTGTGTGCGGGGTACCCTCATAGCTCATGCCTCCCATGTGAAGCGAAAACGATCCGAAACGATCTCTTCGCTGCTGACTCAAATTGGCAACCTGGAGTCCAGCCACAAACAAACCCTCGCAAGAGCGGTGGAGGCTGAGCTATGTACGTTACGTCAGCAACTGAATGACATTCTGTTGGGTAAGATCAAGGCGAAACAGGTGAGGGTCAAACGTTCGTACTTTTAATACGGCAACAAGCCTGGCAGGTCCCTGGCCTTGGTGCTCAGGGAAGCCCGAGCCCAAACCTTTATTCCCACCATCACGGGGCACGACGGTGCTCCGCTCTCTAGCTCCAAGGCCATAGCTGAGCGATTCAGAGACTTCTTCGCTGAACTCTATAACCTGGAGGGCCCTAAGACCCCAGATTCCACCTCAAGACGCATCGCCAAAATCCAAACCTACCTTGCACAGACGAATTTGCTCCGCATACCCCAAGAGGAAGCGGAGGGGCTTGAGTCACCCAGCCCCGCAGTTGAATGGGCACAGGCCCTGAAACAAATGAAGCCACGCAAGGCCCTGGGACCCGATGGTTTTTCGCTTCGTTATTACAAGACCTTTAGCCACCAACTGACTGACCCTTTCCTCCAGGCGTATAACTCCCTTATAGCCGATCCCATCTTCCCGGCAGACTCCCTTCGGGCCACAATCACGGTTATCCCTAAAGAGGGGAAGGACATCTCACTGTGCTCTAGCTTCCGCCCGATATCCTTGTTAAATATAGACCTGAAAGTGTTCTCCAAAATTCTGACCAACCGCTTATTGCACAGCGTAGGTAAAATCATCCATACTGACCAGGTAGGCTTCCTGCCACATAGAGACGCCAAGGACAATACAGTCAGGGTGCTAAATGCGCTTCATTTCGCCACATCGAAACGTATCCCAGCCATCCTATCAACCGACGCGGAAAAGGCGTTATCGGGTAGATTGGACGTTCCTCCACGCGACGCTCAGGGCGGTCGGGAACAACCTATGCAGTTGGATATCGGCAATCTATTCTAACCCTATGGCCCGGGTACGGGTAAATGGCACATACTCTGCCTATTTTCCCTTAAGTAACGGGACGCGACAGGGTTGCCCGCTCTCACCGTTACTTTTTAGCCTAACGCTGGAACCCCTACTTTGCAGAATCAGAGATAACACGAATATCACGGGACTACTCCATGGCCCTAAGACGCACAAAATAGCGGGTTACGCTGATGACCTCCTGTTCATGCTGACCAAACCTACGCTCTCCCTTCCGAATCTCATGGTCGAGCTGGAGACCTATGGGGAGTCCTCAAACTTCAAAATCAATTTTCAAAAATCCGAGGCACTTAACCTCACGGTGACACACTCCCCTCTCATGGGCCTCCAAGCGGCCTTCCCCTTTCGCTGGTCCGCTTCACACATCACCTACCTAGGGACGAAACTGCCCGCATCAGTCGCCAGGGTTTTTGAACTTAACTTCCCACCGCTGCTCTCCGAACTTAGACGCGATCTCTCCAAGTGGTCGGGCCTTACCATCTCTTGGTTCGGGGGGAACAGCGTATTGAAAATGAATATTCTCCCACGATTACTCTACCTGTTCCAAACCTTACCAGTACACATCCCCATCTCATTTCTGAAGTTAGTGCGGAGGGAATTCACCTCCTTTCTGTGGGCAAATGGTGCCCATAGACTGAACAAGTCCCTACTGACACTGCCCAAGTCTAGAGGGGGGAATCGGATTTCCAGACACCATTCGTTATCACCTGGCCGTGCATATGGCCCGTGCTTTCGAATGGTGCAACGTGTCTTCCGACAAACGCTGGCTACAATTTGAACAGGCAGTCTCCCCCTTACCGTTGACAGGACTGCTCTGGATCGCGTCGCCCCTACCCAGGGAAATACTACAACACCCACTTATCGGTGTCATGATCTGAGTGCTTAAGAAGACACCCGCTCCACTTTCAGACAGTACCACGCACTCGATCATGTCGCCAATTGTGGGTGACCCGGCCTTCGCTCCCAGTCTCACTGACGGCTCCTTCATGCGCTTAGTGGAAGCTAATCGCTTCCGGATTGGACATTTCCAACCCATCGAGGATTTCACCAACCTAAACTCGCTTAGGGGCTTGATTGCTCCTCCACTGTTGCGTTGGAAGGCCCTACAACTCCGCAGCTATCTTTCTAGACTCAACGTGTCCCCACCTCCACGTACAGTACTGACACCATTTGAGGACGTCTGCTTGGCAGGTGGTTATGTGGATCATGGCTTGTCCAAGGCATACGCCCTCATGACACAGATGGCCGACCAGACTGAACCCGGCTTTTTGGCTAAGTGGGAAAGAGACCTAGACACTACGTTCACCCAAACCCAAAGGGATTACATACTTCACTTTGCGCACAAGGCCTTGATAGCTAGTTCCATACAGGAGACTGGCTACAAACTGCTCACTAGATGGTATTATGTCCCAACCAAGCTCCATAAAATGTTCCCTCAGACGCCTCCGACGTGTTGGAGATGTGGACAGGAGGAGGGCTCCATTCTCCACGTGTTCTGGTCTTGTCGATGTCTCGGGGAGTTTTGGGATGCAGTCCTTCGGATAATCAACCAACTCACAGGAATGTCTCTGGTGGGGGACCCAGCCGCTATGCTGCTCCACTTGTCCCCACAGCCTAGGGCCCGATACCGCAAATCCCTGCTGATACACCTAATAAACGCAGCCAGAGCTTGTGTGCTGCTGTGTTCGAAGAATGCTACCTCACCTTCAGTGATGCTGTGGCTCCGTAAGGTGGATGAAATCCGAGTGATGGAGGAAATGACTGCTTCCTTACATCACAGAGACAGGGCATTCTGCAAAACTTGGTTTTACTGGCTCGAGTTCCTTTATTCCCCAGAATATGGTAAGCTAATGGTGGAGTAACACAGCATACCATTCTCGGGGATAACATCCTTAACGAGCAGTTAGAGAACTGAATCCACCCTGTTGAACATCACAGCCAGATACAACATACCCTCCCGTTCCACATGGACCTAGACGGGTTCCAAGGCTGGTAGACGGGCAACGGCTGGACTGACAATCTTATCCAATGCTACCTACTGAGTTCAGGAACCGGGATGCGCTTGCACGATATATATAAATACACATGTAATGGAGAGAATTTTGTTTTCTGTATGTTCTTGTACCCTTTTTTTTTGTTATACGCAAAAACTCAAAATAAAGAATATATTAAAAAGAAAAAAGTAGCTGTTGCTGAGAGGTAAACTCGTATAGCATGAACAACATTCAACCAGTGGAGATAAATCTCCTTAGGATGTTTCAGAGCAGGATACAGGAAAGGAAGGACAATTCCCTGGTTAATATGGAAGGAAGAGAACCCCTTGGAAAGAAATTAGATCTTAGGTCTCATAACAACCTTATCCTTGTGTAACATTAGGAAGGGTTTCTTACAGGATGAGAAGTGGGTATGTTGCACTTGGTAAGTGAATCTATTTGGTTTTTCTGTGAATTGCGAAAATAGTCACAGTATGGTTCCGTGGTGATTAGTCCAATGTGAAAAATTATTCTGCAAATATGTGAAGTGAATATAAAGTGCAGGATAAACCAATATCCACTATAGGTGGATATATAAATGTAGCCGTTTTAGAGTTGCCATAGGAGACATCTCAATCTGAAATCTTTCGGGGAGGTGTCCATGCGACAATATAAATGGATGTACTATGTGTTCTTGATAGTTTTGGAAGTGGTAGTCCTTTATTAAAACTATGTGAGATTAGATTTAAAAAAGCAATAAAACACAGTCATAATACAATAAAAACAATAAAGACATATTAAGAACATTTTAGACTTTAAATTCATGGATATTGAGATCATCATATTATCATAATATTTTTACCGGAAATGCAACTCAGTCTTAAATCTTTCGAGGAGGTATCCATGTGGCATTATAAGCGGATGGGCTATGTGTTCTTAATAATTTTGTCTCCCTATTTGGGAGTAGTAGTACTTTATTACCACCATGTGTGATTAAATTAAAAAAGCAATAAAACATTTTAAGAGCATTTTAAACTTTAAATTCCTCAATGTCTCAATTATTGAGACCTTCATATTGCCATAATATATAAAGAAGGAATAAACAGCTCCACTCAAACATATTATTCTTGTATGTATCCAATATTGGGTCGGTGGTAAAAAATCGACTCCCGATCCAAATTATTAGGTACATGATCCAATGTTTAAGGTTAGTGGATCTATGAGTGTTAATATTTAATATTCATGGCAGTATTATTAAAAGTGAACGTAAAATAGGCCTGGAAAATAGGCCTTTTTTTTTTTTTTATTATTTCACAGACATCACTCACCTTATCCTGCACTTTATAGTCACTTCACATATTTGCAGAATAATTTTTCACATTGGACTAATCACCACGGAACCATACTGTGACTATTTTCACTATTCACAGTAAAACCAAATAGATTCACTTACCAAGCGCAACATACCCACTTCTCTTTAAAGCACTTAAACACACATTGTTGCGGCTGGGGTTTTAAATCTGACTCCTAGCGCAAACTAAGTTGTTTTGAATATTTCTTACAGGATGGTGCCACCAACTCAGAGACTTGTGGCGGTGACAACAACGAGGAGGACATCCTTGTGAGTAGGATTGGCTATGGGAATGTCCCTTATTGGTTCAAAAGGGAGACTCTGAGACCAACAGAACCAGGCTGAGATCTCATGTTGTCACAGGGGAGCACAATTCTTGAGAGATGTGAACAACACACTGCACAAAAACCCTCACCAATAAGTAAGATGCTAGCAGCCTCTGCAATAGGATATCCAAGACTGAGATTTGCCCCTTGACGGTGCTGAATGCCAAACGATGATTAAGACCAGACTAGAGAAAACAAACACAAGACATGTCCCACAATGTACGTCCTAGGGTAGAACTTCATGTCCTTGCACCAAGCCAATGAAGTCTTCCAGGTGCGATGATAGAGTTTGCAAGAAGTCAACTTCTTTGACTTCAGAAGTGTAGGAAGAGCAGAATTCATAAACCCTTGTGTATCACGACTTGGGCTTCAACAGCCAAGCTGTCAAAGCCAGTAACCAAGAACCAGGATAGTGGTGGTCCTGCCCTTGAAACAGAATGTCTGGACAGTCTGGGAGGGCTAATGACAGCCCTTGAGGAGCCTCAGTATGTCTGAGTACCATGCCCTCCTGGGTGATTTTGGTGCAGGATCACCATAATGGCCTCTATCCCTCTATTTGAATCCTGTGGAGTTGCCAAGAGAGAATATTCAAAAGGGGGAAAAATGTATTGATAATTGTTAAATATGGATGTCAGGAGGTCCATGTATGGTGTTCCCCACCTGCAACAGATGCCAAGAAATAACTACAGGCAAAGAGACCATTCTCTGGAAACCAGATGACTGAGAAAGTTGGAGTGGAAATTTTCCACATCTGGGATGTGCACGGCAGTAAGGGCTTGAACAAAAAGTTCTGCCCAAGCCAATATCAGGTCCACTTCACTAAGAGCTGTGCATCTTCTGTTGCCTCTCTGATCCAACTGGACACTAATCAGGTGATCCTGCAGTTGAGGGGTCCAGTGTTGGAGCGATAGCCGAATGACTCTGAGTTCCAGAATGTTGATGGAAAGCTGAGATTCTTTCGATGACCAAGTACCCTGAACCATTAAGGAATCAAGGATTCCCCCTCTGTTTGTGAGGCTAGCATCCACTGTGAGGATCCTTCAAATTATCAGGAGGAAGGATTTCCCCCACCCCAGTGCCAAGTCCAAAATGCACCATGTCAGTGACAGCCTGGCCTTGCTCATAAGGCATTTGGGATGATTCAGAGTCTCCTTTTGGTTGTCTGAAGCTTGTCCCCTGCTAAAGGGTGGCAATGACTGTCTTGACAGATTCCATGCAGCAATTCTGGACCCAAAGGAATTTGTAGAGACTCTTCAGATCCAAGATGGGATCAATGCCTCCCTTTGCCATGGGAACCAAACAAAGGTTTGAGAAGAACCCCTGAAACCTTTCCCCAGCTGTAATGGGGACAATGACCCCTAGGAAGAGTAACTACTGTAGGGCAGCATACAGATCTTTTAGTCTTTGTAGAGAGGAAGGCAAACTTGAGTCTGAAACCTAAACATCCAGAAAGTCCTAAGTCCAGATGGCCTCAAGGACCAATAGACATCACCCCAGTCAGATAGGCTTTGAGTCAAATTTAGGGGTCCAAGATTTGCATTTGAATTGAGCACCGGTTTGAACTTGGACGTCAGAGGGAAACAAAAGAAGCCTTTCCAGAACCCAGAAGCCAAGGGCTTGTGAGCGGGAGGCTTAGCCTTCTTTTTGTGAGAAAAAGTTTCTTGTGACTTCTTTGATATAGGAGTCCAAAAACTTGCCAAAGAGTTGCCCTCCATCCAAGGGCACCCTCTCAAGGCACTTGCTGCAGGCAGGCTTCACCATCCAACACGTAAGCCATAGAATCCTGTGCATTTACACAGAAAGAAAGGTCATCCTGGAAACCTGGCAGAGCAAGTCACCCAACCCATCAACGCAGTAGTGTAAGGTCATGGTAGGGAACTCCAGCTGCTGAAGGACCAAAGGACCCATGAGTTCAGAACCAGGTTCATATGTCTAGTCTATACGATGACTAGAGTCTGGGTCTGACAAATTGACATGGTGACAAACGCAGGTTGCATAGAGGCCTTAAAAAGTGTTTTGTATAGTTTATCCACCAGGTCCTTGAAGACAGGGACATCATCAATTATCAGGGTCTTGTTAATGCAGCTGTCACAGTCTACAAAAACGACCACCTACTTCTTAATAATTCCACCTCTATAGGATACTGCTGGGCAAAATGCTTAAGGGGAACGTAAAGCTTTTCAGGATGAGTCCAGTCACTGTGCAATATGCATTATATGAGCAAATGCATGGGTAAGGTCTTAGCAGGCTTGAGCTTTTTCATGCAACCCATGCTGGTGAACTTGGGATGGAGGCAGTTCCAGCAGCAGGCATGTGCACACTGCATCAAGGAATTCTCCCCATCCTCCTCCTTTTTTTATTCCCCTTCCCCCTAAGACAGCATGGCAACTGGCCATGCATCTAAACCCTTTCCCCTTGTGCCAGTGATCCGTCGTGGGGGAGTGAGGGGATTCCCAATAGGGCTATTAATGATCAATGCAGCAGAGAAGGGGTTAATCTGCCCTGTCCCAGGCACTGCAGACTGCAATACACACAGGCACAGAGTCCAGACCATCCACTGCATGTGGGAGGCAGGAGCGGGAGGAATGACTAGTGACATTCTCTTGAGGAATCCAAGATGGGAACTAGGGCACCAAAATCAATCCCCATCTTGGCTTTGACCCCCTCTGGGGGTGAGCATACCCCCAGAGGGGTCTTCAGGGACAGGACTCCACCAAGAGATGAACCAAGGCCCTGCACCTGTATAGCATACAGCAGCTACCTCAACACATTGTGCTGCACTTCCAAGGTGAGCACCTCACTCAGGATTCAGTGCCTGAAGCAACACTACAGGCTGGCCCTGGCTCTGGCTTGCAGAGACCAGGTATGGTTCTAAGGCACTTGTTGGCTGAGGGGCACTGATCTGGAAGATGCAGGGGGATAACCACAGTGGCTATAGTTCAGTCAGAAGCTTGACAGAAGAATCTGCAAAAATAATTAAGTGGCAGAAATCACATTCTACTCTCAGGAAAGAGAGGAGGTCCATTACCTAATTACACCTAAGGCTTGCTGGAAGTAGTAGGGGTTATATGGGGCTGTCCTAACAACTTTGTTGCCGGTGTCAAATCATCAGAAGGTAGCTTCATATAACTTACGGTCAAAAACTGAAAGCTCTGTGTATGTAAAAGAATGGATACCTGTACAGATACTGAGACGTAGAAGGGTATTACAAAATATTGCCTTGCTAACCATCATGTAATACAATATAGTAGGATAGGGAAATTGAGGGAGGAACTGGGGTCAATATACACCAAGGCCTTTAGAACCTAAGCAGATCCGAGTATAGTCGCCTCCACTGCAGGATTGTCTGCAGGTAAGGCGAACTACCATCTAACAGTGACCATAAGCGGGGCTATAAAGTAACATAGTAGGTTAAGTTGGGCCAGGCCCATTTAGTTTTCTTTTGCAGGCTGATTTTTGGCAACAGAGTAGTTTAAAGTGAAAAGCCTTAAGCACAGAAAGGTGTACACTAGAATAAATTACTTGACACTAAAACATCACTTCTGATGACTAGGCCATGTACATACAGTACATGTAATGATTCTAATGTTATAAAGCTTACAAAGATCAGCTTTACAGTAGATATGTCCTAAAACTGAACTGACCAGACTTGATCTTATAAACATAATTTGTAAGACAGTTCCTTTTGTGAATCAAAGGGACACCATGGGGTTAATTTTCTTAAGGCAAATAGGCTGTTTACTTGGCAAGGGGAGTTGCACTTTGCAAGGGAATTTTCCCTTTAGCTTAGTGAATGTGGAGTATTGTTTGCAAACTTTATTTTCACCACATTCACTGAGCTAAGGAAAAATGCCCTTGCAAAGTGTTCAACCTAACCCCCCACCACCATGGGTCACCAAAGAGCTTAAGGACCACAAGAGAATAGGTCCAAAAAAAACTAAGGTTAAGCTAGGGCTAATTTCACTTTTAATATGAGTCATGAATGTACACCTGTGTACACCTCTCAGGAAACAGACCAGTTTATGTATCAAAGGAGAGATGACAAGAGATGGGATATCTATATACACAACACTGCCACATAGATTATTCTTCATCTCCTTATTAGATCCTTTCACAAACAGTATTTCAAAAGGTGCTTTTAGGTGGTTTTATCTTATTATTTAGCCATCTGCAAGCTGAATACACGAATTGTGTCAAATTATTAAACCTTCTGTAGGAAGCCTCTCCATTTTTAACACTTGATATAAGCATAGTAAAGTATATGTATATCTGATCACTTAAATCTCAAACTTTACCATGTTAATGCCATTTTAATTGATCAAGTGTTCTGGTCTCTCTGCAGACCTCCTCTGGAGATTAGAGCAATCTGCAAAGAGTGCTGCAGCTGCAGAACAAGACCTTTAACCAGTTCAGTTATGGACCAGAGCAACTTTAACATTTTAAGGGCCTGTTTATTTGGTCATAACCTAGAGTAACAAAGGAATACATATTTGTTAAGGTCAAACAAGGCTTTATTTTGTGATATATTCTTGCAAAAAATATTTTTTTATGCAACAGGGTGTATGCCCTGTGTAATTTGATTAAATTGTATTTCGGATTTTGAAACCAAATTGGGATAATACATATTTTTTTTTCTTAGATGTTCCCATTTACATAGCATAACATAAAAAATATGTAAAAGTTGCCTTTTAAATTGCTGAAAAATCTTATACAGCTTTCCCCTCCTATGTAATATTAGGGAAGGGGTTAGGGAGTTATGTTTGTCATAATGAACACTCTCTGTACTGTGCTGCTAGGTATT
Source organism: Nanorana parkeri (assembly GCF_000935625.1). NCBI lineage: Eukaryota > Metazoa > Chordata > Amphibia > Anura > Dicroglossidae > Nanorana > Nanorana parkeri. The sequence goes on from NW_017306678.1 coordinate 101,873, forward strand.
CATTATCAGTTGTACATTAGATGTGTAGGACTGTCCAATCAAAGGGTTAACGATCTCAAGGCATGGGTAATACATTGTATGTGAATGCACAGTCTCTCAATCTGTTCCTTTTCTGCACTGCACATTGCCATCTATGCTAAGCAATAGAAGCTGCTCAAAAGAAACAACTAGAAAAGGTAATAAATATTGTTTCCAAAATTATCTTTAGGTATGCTGTTTGAATAGGAGCACATAACAAACATATAGTGGGGGGGTTCTTGAATTTGTTTGCAACAGTGGAAATACACTTTTTTTAAGGCATAAGCAGCATTCCCAAAGTCTGCAACCCATTAAAGGAGAATTATGGGGAGAGTGAAATACACCCACCCCCATAATTGGAGCTGACACATGACTTTGAAGCTGTAGCGCATCGGCTCTATTGATCGGGAATTGGTCGATCACATACCCCCAATCGCTGAGTTCCTGATCTTCTCCCTGCAGAGAGCAGTGCATGTCAGTCACTTCTCCTCACAGGTTTTCAAAGGTTTTTATGACCGTGCAGCAGCTCATACAAGCTGCTGTCACTCAATGGGAGGGGAAGTTCCTGACAATTTTAACAGGATCTCTTCTCAGCACAGAGCTTAGCCTGCCCACAGTTTATTACATTGAATTACAAGCTTCTGGTAGATTTGTGATTACAGGAATACATTGCAAAATGCACTCCAATATCATTAATAAACTAAAAATGCAAAAAAGGAGTACACCATAGTTCTCTTTTAACCTTTGAAAAAAGATAGCAACACCAGCATCCTAGCAATGGGACATCTTACTTTGCAGTAAACACAACTTTAAATCCACCAAGTGAGCTAGATCTGTTACAATCAGATCAGAAAACATGAAATATCACATAAGACATACTACTAAATACAGCAAAATATGTCCCAGGGGTATAAGAAGGAAAGAAATCCAATACTACTACTAAGTGATTATTTTGCAAATGTTGCATTGAATACACAGTATAAAGCAAATAAAATGTTATTGCTCTCTGACAAGAAAGGATAATCAAAGGTTCTATATGTGTGTTTTTTTCTTTGTGTAGTATTTCAGCTTTATGTTTAAATAGGATATGGTCTACTGAGTTTAGAGCACCTTGTGTGCACTGATGCACAGAAAACATACACACATGTGTGGTAAGGCTTCTACTTGTGAAAGGAACACAAGGGAAGCACTTGCACACAAGGGATTCAGTAGTAAGCCATCAAAGCACTTCTTATTTGAACTATAAAACCACTAAAAGCATTGTGTGCATTGTCTAACAATAGGTGTGCCAAGTAATAAGTGATGAATTTGAAGTCAAGTACATTATTTGGCTATGAAGGAATGAATCATTTATTTTGTAACACTGTAACATACACTATTCCAGTTTCTTCTGTATTTTTGCAGTGTTGCATTCTTTATGCACATGCCTTTTTCTATATAGAGGAAAAACATTTGTTCTGGATAAACAGGAAAATGAACAGTCTTAGCTTTTGTCTACTGCAAACATTAAGGGGGTTATTAACTAAGCTGCTATTCACTTCGGTCCTGTTCGGCTGATTTCTGCCGCACATCGATTAAAATCAGCCATACATCGGCTGGCTTCGGTTCAGCTGAACATGCTTTTTTGCATCGGGGTACCCCCTTTAATAAAGGGGGCACCCAGATGCTGCCCCCCTTTGTGAATGAGTAGGGGTACTTGTACCCCTACTCATTCACTAAAGGGTTAAATAAAAATGTTAAAAAACTACACTTTTGAAAAAGTCCTTTAACCACTTGCGGTACTTTCACTGACATTCATTCAGTCATGCAACGCTGTACTGAAACTAATTTTATACCATTTTTTGGGACACATAGAACTTTCTTTTTGTGGTATTTAATCACCACTGGGGTTTTAATTTTTTACTATATAATGAAAGAACCGAACATTTTGAAAAAAAAAACCTGTTTTACCTATGTTATGTATTAAAACATTTATTATTACCCAATTTTTTGATAAAATATAAAAGACAGGGTCACATCGGGTAAATAGACACCAAACATGTCAAGCTTTAAAATTGCGTGTGCCCGCGAAATTGTAAAAAAAACTACCATGTCTAAAATTGACCATAGGTGACGCCTTAAAAGCTTTTGCCGCTAATCAATTTAGTGTTATCAGTGATTAATGTCCCTAGAATTATTGCTCACACTCCGACGTTCGTGGCGATATGTAACATCTGTGGCATAATTGTTGTTTTCGCACGTAGGCGCACATTTATACGTGCGTGCATGCGGGGGCGGGGCGGGGGACTTAAAACTTTTTTGAGTGTTTTTTTTTTTTTTTTTTTTGAGACATTTGTTTTTTTAAACTTCTTTTTTTTTACACTTAAATTGATTGCTTTATGGAGACATCAGGGGGGCCCCAAAGACCCCTAATGTCACATTCGTATTCCATTTATATGAGACATTTGTTTTTTTAAACTTCTTTTTTTTTACACTTAAATTGATTGCTTTATGGAGACATCAGGGGGGCCCCAAAGACCCCTAATGTCACATTCGTATTCCAAAAGAAGCTGATGAAGCAGAGATCTGTTTCACCAGCTTCTTCTCTGGCTATCAGCCAGAGAAATGACAGCTAAAGGAGGAAGTGAAGCAATACACATCGCTTGCACCTTTACAAAGAGAAGGAGGAGAGATCATTGGTAGGGGAAATGCTGATCTCTCCTCCTTTTCTCTACTAGTAGCCGATGTGCTGGTGTTCTCTGTCCCGGGCACCACAGAGGGGGGGGGGGCAGTGGTGCCCGGGATAACCGGCATCCAGTATTGTCAACAACGACACCAAGGCACTGAAATCAACAAAACCTCGTTGCCCGCTGACCTGTCCGCACCCGGCGAACACACATCGCAAAATGACCTGTATGACAGGTGTCTGCAAAAAGTAAACAAATAGGTTGGAGCTAGCAGTGATATCCCCGCTGGCTCTGCCTATTTGTTTTTATTTGGCCACCACCTGTCATGTGGGTCGGTGAAATCAAAACAACTGGGTGGAGCCAGGCGTGATGTCACGGCTGGCTCCGCCCAGTTGTTGTCATTCAGTGACAACCTGAGGTCACTGGGCTGTCATTTAATGACAACAACTGGGCGGAGCCAGCCATGACAGATGTTTACATATAGCCAACACAGCAGCCCATCAGTTCAGGTGAACCACAGGGCTCTGGTGGCCGAAGTTAGCCAAAGGATTAGTCGATGCTTCAGCTTAATCCTCCGGCTCCTTCGTGAATAACCTTCTAAGGTCCCACTAAAGACCAATAAATAATTAATTAATTAATTAAACATTATTTCTCTAAATAACCTCATCTCATGTATCAGTAATGGATCCTTTATAAGAGCAAATAGAAAAATAAGTTATTACAGTAAATATTGCATTATATTTATCTTTTCATGTTAAATA